>NC_053156.1:7840879-7912123 GCF_016835505.1 Polypterus senegalus
GAGACGACACATTACAGCATGATCACAAACCAAGGAGGCAAAGGCGTGACAGTCGCTCGCAAGAAACGGACACTCAGCATTCACACAGATTACCTCAACGACGCGTCTCTGCCGCACTGTGAAGGCAACTGAAACCCCTACAGAGAGAGAAGACAGATTACGCCGTGATAGCGAAAGAAAGAGGCAAAAGCGTGCCAATGAGATACCCGACAAGAGGTCCTTATGATTGAGTCCTTCAACTGTGGTCATCCAACGTGCAGCGTAGCGCGCGCCAAAGTTGCTAGTATAAAATAAAAGCCTGTTATATTATATCCTGGTTCTTCTTATACCTTTGAGTTAAGCCGCCACCCTTGAAATCTCTGTGCATATAACAATTGTCCATTCTTGTTTAAACAACATCTGCTTAGTCATCTCTTAGTCATCTTTCAGTTCATTTTATATATTACATCAATCTTTCTTCTGGTACATTCATTATTTACTTGACCATCTCAGTGTTTTTCCTAAACCAATTCTTATATTTCACATTTTGTTGTTCACTTGACCTTTATCTGGTTTTCTGGGGCCTCAAGCATAATGCCATGCATTAAATTCACACTAAAAGAGCTCATCTTAACCTTTGTCTTCACCCTTCAAGAATGTCTCTGAAACACAAATCTGATGCAAGTGCTGGTGATATAGTAAAGAAAGAAAAACCATCACCGTTGAAAATAAAGTAGGAATAATAAAAAGGTCAGAGAGGTGAAACTCCATCATTCATTGGCAGAGCACAGTCGGTCAACAATAGCATTTATTAAAATAATGTACCTGTTCTGACTTACATACAAATTCAACTTAAGTACAAACCTACAGCCCCTATCTCGTACGTAACCCGGGGACTGCCTGTACTCCATTAAACAAGGTTAAAATAAAATGCAGAGACAGACTTTTCCTGCTAAAACATGAGCCCTGATGCTTCCCTCTAAAATCTGGTATCTCCTGCACTTTCCCTGTCAGGACCTTGCAGTAAAAGTAGACATTTACTGACAGGTGCAGTCAACCTTCATGTCTAGGGCTTGGGTCCCCATTACCAGGCCATCCACAACCATGGGGCGCTGCACTAAGTCGTACATGTCTCCCACCGCCAGCCCCTTGAGATACCAGCCCGCTCCTAATCCCTGGCTATCACTCAATAGGCGTGCTCCTTCTTCAGCCCCAGGCTCCTCGCCCTGAGGCTAGCTCCTGACCACCTTACCTCCGTTCTGCGCTTTCATGGGATCCCTAAATCCTTCCTCTCTTTCCTTCTTCCTTCATTAACCTCCATTCCCTCCTCTACCTCTTTTCCATTCCTGTTCTTTTTTCTTATCCCCCTCTTCTGCAGTGCAGGCTCCTCTTATACTGTCTTGCCAAACTGGGTGCAGGTGTAACACTTCACTCCCTCTGAGGTAAGAATGAGGCAGTTGACTGAGGCTCACATTTGTATGTGTATGCACGGTCAGCCAGCCCCCAACTATCCGTGGAGTGGATTATGCAGTGTACACCTGTTCCCGACTGGACCCTGCACTTCTTGGGTCAGAGTTTATTTATTTAACAATAGAATTACCAGAGCCTAGGACAAAACTCATAAATCCTGCCCACCTTAAAATAAATAAATAAATTACACCAGCTGTTAAAGACTGAAATCAAATGTATGTTTTTATTCCAAAAGAGTAAGAATAAGAGCAGTTCACTTCTCAAAACAGAGTCATGCGGGATCGAACCTGTAACCGTTTGATAACCAGTCAGGAGTTGATACCGTTGCCCCACCGAGGCAGTCGTGGTAAATGTGTGTCAGTGTCGCATGCTAACACTGCTTTTTTTCTGCAGTTATATTTTTGAATAAAAGCGCACTTATTCTGTTATATTTGTACCTTTTGTGAAAGTGTTTATTTGATCTTTGGACTTCGGCTTCACACATTATATAGTTTATGCCAACATTTTGTCATTTACTACTAAAATATGAAAAAGTTCTGTTTTAACAATTTGTTTACACTGATTACTGTAAAAATGGAACAATACAATACAATACAGTTTATTTTTGTATAGCCCAAAATCACACAGGAAGTGCCGCAAGGGGCTTTAACAGCCCCTGAGCCTGCAGCTCAGTCACCGTGTGAGGCGACGTTGGGTCCCCCATCCCAGCGCCTCCCACGTTGTTGGCTGCCTGCCTATATAAGGCCGTCCTTCGCTCCAGTCTCTACATTCCCTTCCTTGCTTCGCCACGGGATTCACGTCTCCCTGCTGATAACTACAGCCTTTTTATTTAATCCACGGCTTCTCTGCTGTTTTATTGTTAATTTATTATGATTATAGTTATTGTGTAGGTATTTTAGACTTACTTTACATTGATCAGGTACCCATTTCCTTTATCATTCCAACCGTACCCGCATTAACATGTCTATCGAGGTGATCACCATCGATCAAAGAACTGTCACTTACCGAGTGGTTTCCATGCCCAGAGATGGCACCTGCCTTTTCCATTCTCTTTGTTACATATTGCACGGCCATATCAGGCTCACTATTGATATCCGGAGGAACATTGTGTCTTACGTATTGAATGACTGGGACAGGTTCAAGGTGTGGACTGATGGCGGTACAGGAGATAATTAGACTACACAGGAGCACTAGAAGAGTGAAATGCTTAAGCCCTTCACCTATGGCTCTGCATGTAAGTTGATGGCTGCCTTGTTCGGTTGTCGCTTTCAAGTGTAGCAAAATAGCCAAATATTTTACACCTTTCAACGACTGCCAGTGCCTCTTAAACATCTTAGATTGACAGGTGACGATTTCAGTAGTGGACACTTTGATTTTTATGAATGTTTAAACTCTCAAAAGCTGGATGTGAAGTTATCGATGAAACCGGTTGTATACTTACAACGCTTGACAGATGCCGAATGTCACTTCAACACAAGTCCTACAAATACTGTCGTGATTGAAACAAACCATGAAACTCAAACCGATTATGACAGCAGCAATCCAAGCTGTGAGATTTGAGACAAGATTACTGTTCATATGGCCAACTGTACGTTACATGCTCAAGAGTAAGCTCAGCGCACAGCTTGGTCAGATTACAACCGGAGGGCTGAACTCACAATGTGGTATACAAAGAGATCCTTAAATAATTATTGGTGTATTTTCCCTCAGTTTAAAAAGGTTTCATTTTCTTCTTAATAAAAATTTTAAGGCAGTACTTCGCCGCTGCGAAGTGCAGGTATTTTGCTAGTTGTTAATAAATGTGTTCAGAATTTGCATTGCTAGTCTGAAAAATGAGCTGAGGAACAAAACACACAAAAACCTCAAAATATCTAAGCACATACAATTGCTTTTACTTTGTTTATTTTCTTTATGTTTTAACATTTACAGTAAATTGAGCACTGAACAAGCTGGGCTAAATATTTTAAATGTCAGGATTATTTTCAGTGCTTTTTGGAACCAGGAATAAAAAAAGCACAAAGAATCGGATTAACTCAAAAGTTAATTTCACTTATCAGTACTAATGCATTCCTTATGACACGTATAATATTATTATTATAATTAGCACTCAAAGTGAAGATGTGAAGAGGCAGCCAGCAGATAATAAAAGCCCCCACGACTACTCCTAATGTTTTTGCGGCTTTTCTTTCAGACGGTTTTGATATTTTACTGTCACTCAACTCCACAGTTTGTCTCTTTTCTATCATAAACTTGATGGCTCTTGAATGGCTTCTTGCAACCACAAATATTCTGATATAAAAACCAATCATTAGTAAATAAGGAATACAAAAAGGTATGAGTAAAATAAAAATGACCATTTCATAATAAGTTAGTGCTGCCCAAGCTTGTTCACATACCTCTATCTCCAGGACCTGGATGCCATCTTTCATCGTCTCCAGCAAGCACACCTCACCCTAAACACAAAAAAGTGTTTCTTCATTCAGCCCCAAATCCATTTCTTCAGGCATATCGTGTCTGCAGAGGGGCTCGCTGTAGACCCAGAAAAGATCTTGGCCATCCGGGACTGCCCCACTCCCACAGACTTAAAATATTTGCAGTGTTTCTTGGGTTTAGTGGGGTGGTACCATAAATACATCCCTCGGTTGACTTCCCTTAAACCACTTAAGAAAAAAGGATATCCCGTGGGAATGGACTAAAGAATCCCAGGACGCCGTTGGGCAACTGAAAGAACATTTACAGAAGCCACCCGTCCTGGCCCAGCCCGATCCAAGGCTCTCTTTTCAAGTACAAACTGACGCCAGCAACCTGGGGCTTGGTGCCGTGTTCATCCAAAAGAAGGACATGGAAGAGTGTATCATCGCATATGCTTCACAAGCGCTGCACGGCACTGAGCTCAATTATTCAACAGCAGAAAAGGAGTGCCTGGCGGTAGTGTGGGGCGTGGAAAATGGAAGCATTTTCTTGAAGGGGTTGATTTTGAAGTGTACGCAGACCATCTTAAGCTAACATTTCCGTGTATCATGCGGTAGCATGGTTATCGCCGACAGAAACAAATTACGTCTGATATGATCAATATAAATGAAAAAAAATTACGTAGGTGGTCTCAAGTTATGAAACGTTTTCTGGAGTTTTTGTCCCTTTGAGGATCTATCGTGTGTTTTGGATCTAAATCGTTTTACTGGATTATATTCGCTGGAGCCTTACGGACACAATGGGATCAATACTGCTCGGAAATATTGATGTTTGACTTGCAGGGGGTCTTCAAAGGTAGGGACAGTCAACTCTTAAAAGTATGTACTTCTCTGTAAAAAAGGCTTTAGTGTCAGTGCTGTGGTTGTTGTGTGTCAAAATGGTTTATATCATCGGAAAGACGAGACTTTAAAGTTTCATTTGATGGGTAGGGTGTCGAGTTGCATGGCAGATGGGCATGCACACATTACTGTAACGTTTTTAAAACGCTGTTATGTCCCGGGACCTCAATCTACTGTGTCCTCCTTTTACTGGGTGCAAAAATTCAGAGAAACCCACAGTAAGGGAAACAATTGATTTAGGGAATACGAGATATGGAGAAGGGAGATTGAAATTAACAATGATCAAGCAGTCCATCTTAAAACTAAACTGCCCTCTCACTTTACTTTATTAGGAAAAAAGTCAGAATCAGCACAAGTCTCCCTAATCCGGGGTGTTCACATGTAATGACTTACTTCATGAGGTAGAAGTATATAATGGATAAGAATATTTACATTAGTTATTTGAAATATTCAAATGTGTGCTTCAATTTAAATGTTAAAGTTTAAATATTTACTGTTGTAACATACATTTGTCATGTTTCACCCTCTAATGGAGGTCTGTAGAGGGGCAGTTCCCTAGTAAAGGATCAACAAATCAAAAATGGCATCATACTCATAATCTCCAACCTTGAAATTGTCTAAATCCTAGTTACTCAACCAGTGGATTCAATCACGTTTGCCACCAGTGGGTAAAAGCTAGCAGGTTGTGATTGCAATTAATGATCACACTTGAATCTTCAAGGGGGACCCCCTCCTTCCACTCAAACAATAGCACTTTAAGGAGGAGCCTGATGGTTTTTTTTTGAGTCAGCAAGGAGAACTTCACCCTCCTGCTCTGATGATCACCCTTGAATATCCATGACGATTGCACTTGAACCCCCAAAGGGGAAGCCCCTCCGCTCTGACAGTCACACTTGAATCTCCATGGTGGAACCTGGCAGTGGTATCAGAATCACCAAAGGGGATTCTCCTCCACTCTAATGACTGTGCTGGAATCTCCATTGTGGAATCCTGATGATCAGACTTGAATCAAAAGATGGATCCCTCCTCTGTTCTGATGATTATACTCAAGTCACCAAAGGATACCTCGTTAGAGAGGGTATCTTATTTGGAGCTGATGGATTCGAATGACCACATGGACTGTAGATCACATTTTTAAATATGCAGTCTATTGATAACATCCATATCTTATGTGTGTCTGAGGGCAACCTCTCTTCCGAAACACAATGACATGGACTCTTGTCACAATCACTCCTAATATCTGCTTCTGCTTGATATCATTGATAAGTTAATTTAGCTTAAGCTGAAACCCTCCTACAAAGAAAGTAGGCCTTGTCTCTGGCCACTAGCCTGGCCCTAAATTTCTTATAATCTCCTGCCACTACATATTAAACGTCATTGCAGGTAAAATGTTAGGTGGACTTAATCTACACACAAATTAAATTGCATCCTGATAGTTTTGCTTCAAACTGTATGCCTAGGGCTTCAGTGGAATGTTAAAGTAAATATATAAACCCTCCTTGGTGTTAATGTGAGTAAATATGCTGTCACAAACTTGACCCCAAGTCATAGCAAGGTTTGGGGCAGTCGCCCGTATCTTTGGTATCCTGACTGCAAAATTGTAAAAATGTTACACAGCACTGATGTGCAGAAAACCAAATCCAAAACAGAACTGAGGGAATATAGAAAAGGTGGAGGCTTTTAAAGTGGAAGACAGGAAGTGAGGTCAAAGGGGTCGGGCTCACAAGGGTCTTCAGCCATAAGCTTGAGCCCGGACGTGACATCATAGGGCCTGAAGCCGGCAAGGTCTTCTTCCATAGGCTCGGAACCGGAAGTAACGTCAAGAGAGCCAGGTGGAATCTCCCGTGGATGGTCTGCAGGAAAGGGAGAAAAAGAGAAAGTGCACTCTGCCACATCCCAGTCTGATTCAGAATTGCCCTCACTCAAGCCCTCAATGCCTAAAGTTGTATTTATGTGATCCATCAACCCATTGCACATTTTGATCCTCAATCGTGCTTGGGTGTGGCAACATAGTTCACTCGATTTCCTTCTGTCCTCACAGAAAAATCAACACATTATTGTTGGCTCACCGTCCCAGCACTCAAAAACTAGTTGAAGGTATCGTCTCTCATTCCCAGCCATTAACAGTAATACTGAGTTTGTGTTACTTTCAACCCCGGATTTGTCACAGTTGTTCTTCTTTGTACTTAACGTAGAGCCCTTGTAGGATGTAAATTTATATTTTGTCTCCAGCTCAGATACCTCGATGTAAATAGTAGTGAATGTACTTTTGCATGTAAGTTAGGATCAAGGAAACTAACCCTCTGGGTGTCCCGATTTGCATTCCCTGCATCTGCTCTGGAATAGATCAGGAGGTCCCGCTCCAGAGGTGGTTATCCTTCCGGGAACTCAAACATGATGGCTTATCCTTAACGATTTTTACATCCATATCCCCAGGCAATTCATCATCCCTGGTCAGGTGCATCGGATCTTGAAGTCCTTTACAGCAGACTTCCTTAGCTTTGTATGTTTCTCTCTCATATGTTTGTGTATTTGATCCTTTTCCCTGCTGAAAGCTTATTCCTCTTCAAATACAGCTGGTGTTAACATTTGCAGTGCACCATGTATATGAATGTATTTTTGCAATTCAGGTAACAAGAAAGTGCTCTGCATTTGTCATTCCAACAGATGACACATCACCAACATTAGCTCTACTTTTATTAATCCCATACCAAATTCCTTATAATAGAGATATAGACACACAGATACACAGAAACACATACAGACACTTCATGTGTCTCTGTTAAATCCCATTTGGTACAAATATCTGTTGGAATGACAAATGTGATGCATTGGATTACGACAAATACTTATGAAGAACCCTATGCTGGAATGACAGACATAGCAACCAGATGGACACACAGATACACAGACTCTTGTCTTTTTATTAAGGTGGATAAGATGATTTCTGTCCAAATGGCAGTTAGTCTCTGTTGGATGTGCTCAATTTTAACATTTGTAGTGCAGCGCGTCCATCACGTTGTTATGTCTCTGTAATACTCAATTTAGTACAGGATGTGTACAAGAAGTGTTAATGTTTGTTATACGGCATATTTTGGAATGACAGATGCAATGAATTTTACTACTAAAAATGTTTAATGAAGTACCAACTGTTGGAATGACAGAGACAAAGCAACTGAATGAACAGAACAAACAGAAACATATCCTTTTATTAAGGTGTATAGAATGGCCTGGCCTGCTGTTTTGTACAAAGGAAAAATTTCCTATGGATTTGTGCTAAGTTGTGGACTGACAGTTTGTAAATCTGCTCTACATATCAGGGCGCTATATAACTTAACATTCTGTTAGCCTTCCAAATGGCTTCTAAACACGGTCTGGAAGCCAACAGTGATGAGTCCATTATAACACCAAAGTCTTTCTCATAAGGAGTACTTTCAAGTTTCAGATCTGCCATTGTGTATTCAAACATAACATTTGTACTTCTTGTGAAGACGTGTGAGTGTCCAATGATGGGTGGGCTCCCTGTGCAGAGCTGGTTTAAAAAGTCTGCTGACCTGCTGTACCTCAAAATACATTGCACTATGCGGACTAATGACATAAATATGTGACTGGTGACACTACAAGGTGCTTCATTGACATAAGGAGTGACGAGGGGTCCTCACATAAAGTTTGTATTAACAGACCACCTGTGTGTCACATATGAACTCTTGTGTGGTGAGGACCACTTCACTGTCTGTGTCGATTAGGAGGGGATGACAACAACACGACACACAAACTCCTGTAAAGTCGTACGTCTGTCATCAGTTAGCAGCTGCTGCTAATTGTTTAATCAAAAAAAAATACTGTCTGGAATTTAATGTGAGGGTCCAGAAAAGATAAAAACACACAACTGTTACTGTACACTGTATGTGTGTGTGTGTGTGTGTGTGTGTGTGAGGGCCTCTCATGAGCACAGGGTGGTCCAGCACACTCCATGGAGGAGTCAGAGGGGCTCTGAGCAGCACAGCACAGCATGGAGTGTCAGACCACCACTGGGCACAACCTCAGCTCATCTGAACCTGCTGATTTAATGTGCTGCTCGCTGTGATGATGAAAGAAAGTCAAAGTGACTGAGAACAAAAAAACAAAAACAGCAGACAGAGGAGAAGAAGGAAACTGCAGAGAGCCAGCAACTGACCACCGTGGAGCTGTGAGGAGAGACCACCGCAGCCCTGAGCGGCTCCTGACAAACAAATATAATGAAGACATCTGAGATTTGATGAACTCATTAGTGAGTAAGAACTGAAATGAACAAACAAACATCCTGAGAGAATTTGTGAAGCACACACAGCAGAGAGACGCCTCATGTGAATTACGTCAGCAGAGAGAATATGGCAGTCGCAGGGCCTCAGTGTATAAACATCTCAGTGTGCAGGCAGGACGGCTCTTCTCAGGATGGCATCACTGCAGTGAGAGACATGGACTCGAATGGACTCAAAACTGGCCGTTGTTATCCTCACAGTAATGCATCTTGTCATAAATTGATATATGAAAGTGAAGTTTATGGAGTTTGTTATACTTTCGCGTGTCTTTTTTTTTTATTAACAGTCTTTGGAAATCTTCTTGTCATCATTTCTGTTTCTCATTTTGTTCAGCTGCACACGCCGACTAATCTGCTGATCCTCTCACTTGCAGCGGCCGATTTCTTAGTGGGTTTCTTTGTGTTGCCCTTCTCTTTGGTTTTCCTGATTGATGGTTGCTGGTACTTTGGTGTTATTTATTGTTATGTGCATCAGGGTCTTGCAAATATTCTAACTGTAGCTGTGATATATAATATGGTTTTAATATGCATTGATCGCTACATTGCTGTCTGCCATCCTTTCTTTTACAGCTCAAAAATCACTTTGACTGTTGCAAAGGTCAGCATTACTGTAGTGTGGCTGTTTTCAGTTTTAAATAATGTCATAGGTTTAAGTCTGAGTCATTTTAACGTAAAGGAATGTGAAGGAACTTGTGCAGTATTCACTTATTTTGAATTGGTAGTTTTTAATTTAATCGTAACCTTTTTTATTCCTTATTCACTGATGATTGGTTTTTATATCAAAATATTTGTAGTTGCAAGAAGCCATTCAAGAGCCATCAACTGTATGATAGAAAAGAGACAAACTGAGGAGGTGAGTGACAGTAAAATATCAAAACCTTCTGAAAGAAAAGCCGCAAAAACATTAGGAGTAGTCGTGGGGGCTTTTATGATCTGCTTGCTGCCTATCAATATATTTAATTTTTATAATGGTACTAATAACATAATCAAATATCTCATCAGGAATGTCTTAGTGTTGCTAAGTGAAGTGAGCTTTGGAGTTAATCCAATTCTTTACGCTTTTCTTTATTCCTGGTTCAGAAAAGCACTTAAAATAATCCTGACCTTTAAAATATTTAGCCCAGCTTCTTCTGTGATCAATTTACTGTAAATAATAAAGAAAATAATAAATACAAAAATAACTTTGTTGTACTTAGATATTTTAAATTATTTGTACATAATTACTTTGTTTGGACATATTTCTTAACAATACACTCATTTCATACTCACTATTGTTTGAAGGCTGTTTCTGTTAAAATTGTAATCTATTCATGTAGAGTGTACACTGTTTATAAATATTGCTTATTCACCACAATTATTTTCATTAAACCTCTTCTTATTTCAATGTATAATAAACAGAACTGAAAATGTACGAGACTCCTGGTAATTCATAGAAACACTTCAGAGTTTCTTGGTGACTTTATTTTTTTAACTTTGTTTTTTCCATAGTTTTGGGACAGAATTCTTTATTTGATGATAAGTTGTTAAGTAATGTGCTAAATTTTACCTATAATCTGGGAATATAAATATCTGTTAATATATGGAGTTACAATTTACACAGACTTTCAGATTTCACAACTAAAAACTCCACAGCAGAGCTCAGATGACGGCTGACATTCTGTTCAGCTTTGGTCAGACTGGTGGGGATTTGTTTAAGAGTCCAATTCTACGAAATGTTACTTTATTTTTTTACTTTTGTGTCAAACTAAACTCTTCATTTTAATCTTGAAGTTAATGTTTCCTATTCCTGCACTTTAATCTGCACTCCTCCTCAATAAGGCAGCAGATGACAGACGAGTGCAGACGGAGCAGTCGGCCTTCACTCCTCACACTGCTGGTCACTAAATGACACTGAGGTGACTGTGAGGAACTGAAATGGACGACTGAGAAGGTCAAATGAGGTTTGATGTCCACAATTAAACGTAGGATTTGCTGCTTTAGACTGACATTTGTTAATATTTGTGAAGTCTCATTAGCCACAGCTGCTCACCTCATACAGAACACAATTAATACTTCAGAGAACAGCATTGTGCTCAATTCTATAAAACAGAGAAACTTAAACCTTTAATTAAGGAATTACATTTGGATCTGAAGAAGTTTCTGCCTGTCTTCACAATTTAATATTTTCAATAATTACTAAAAAGTTCTTACTTCTTTTTAAAACCACCCTTGTAATCCTCACTGCTGTCTCATCTAGTAGGGTTGCTGCAGTAAAGTATTTTTGTTCAAATTTAGCACATAATATACAGGAAGACATTTTTTGGTGAATTTCTTTAACACACTTCAAGTTGTCTCTTTAGCAGACTTTTCAGGACTGTACAATGGCTGAATGTAAAAATCCCTGTTATTACATTCTCATTATGTGCAAATAAAAAAAAAATGTTAGCGAAAAAATGAATTTATTTCTTTATTTTCTTTTTTTTTGAGGTATGAGTACACCAGTAAATGTGAGCCATAAATTGTGTTTAAGGTATTATGGTCTGCACTGTATAAGACTATTCCTGATGGACTCCCAGCTCCTTTATTTCTGCTCTGCTCAGCTGATGCTTTACTTGTTCCACTTTAAGAGTTGCCCCCTCATTTCAGACCCCCTTGTGTGTTTATTCAGGAGGTATTATGATGTGGTGGTCTGCACTTCTGCCCTTTTGATTTAGTGTTCCTGTTTCAGTCCTTCGCCCGGTCACTGCTGGTGTTGAATCTCCATGTTCTCTCTTTGCATGTGTGGCTTTTACTCAGCAAGATGGCAGAAGACTTTTATTATCCCAGAGGAAAATTTGTAAGCAGCAGGAATGTGTGACACGTAGGACATTGTTAAATAGGGACAAGAAAATAATAAAACAACAACATTTATTTCTATAGCACATTTTCATACAAACAGTAGCTCAAAGTGCTTTACATAATGAAGAATAGAAAAATAAAAGACACAGTAAGAAAATAAAATAAGTCAACATTAATTAACATAGAATAAGAGTAAGGTCCGATGGCCAGGGTGGACAGAAAAAACAAAAAAAAACTCCAGACGGCTGGAGAAAAAAATAAAATCTGTAGGGATTCCAGACCATTAGACTGCCCAGTCCCCTCTGGGCATTCTACCTCACATAAATGAAACAGTCCTCTTTGGATTTAAGGTTCTCACGGAAGGACCTTGGGCCTCATGTATAACGCCGTGCGTAGAACTCGCACTATAACATGGCGTAAGCACAAAAGCCAAAATGTGTTTACGCACAGAAAAATCCAGATGCAGGAATCTGTGCGTACTCCAACTTCCACGTTCTTCCGTTACATAAATCCCGATCAGCGTGAAAACTAACGCTCGTGCACGCGCCTTATGTAACGACCCAAATCCTCCCAGAATTACGCCTATTTGAATATGCAAATCAATATAAATCGCCCTTAAGCGCAGCCTTCTGTGAAAAGACAATGGGAAAAGCACGGGGAAAATATAAGAATTTCAGCGAATACCAAGTGGAGGCAAAGGAAAAACATACCATTTGTTCAAATAAACCGTGGTATAATCAACAAAATGAAGTTGATCGAGTGACATAGCGTGTTGGAGAAACTTGAAAGCTCACATTCACAAAATCGCACAGTGCCGAAATAAAAAAGAAGCCACATATCAAAGTTGCCGTGAAAAGAAGAGTTGTAAGCCCACTGTCTGAGTGTCATATGAAAGCTTATTAGGGTACAGAGAAAAAGGCACACAGTGGGGAAAAAGCACGAAATGTCAACTTCAATCACGACATTTCCACTTTAATCACGTAGTTTATTTTGTCATTTAGTAGAACATTATAAACTTCATCTTAAAATCGTTTAATTAACCAGTTTCTCAAATCATATCGTTATTAAAGTAGCACGTTAAATGCTTTGTTTTGTATTTGATCTTCTATGTGCTCTATTTGTGTGAATCACTACTTGCTTCTTAAACTGGCTCTCTTCCTCCAACTGGACACAGAATCCATTACATTTGTGATATTACAGCTCTCTGAATAACTAAAATACTGAGATGTATACGTGATGTCATTTTCATGATGATAGGAGCAATATATAAAGCACGTTATTAAACATGGGTTTCACTTTGATGAAATAATTTATTGTCGAAATTTGTCGCTGCGTTTTTAGCTGTGTTGTTATTTTCTCTTTCTGTGTTATATTCAATATATATTGGCGTAGCCGTCACTGCAGTCAGTGCTTTTCTTTGCCCAAGTAACCGATCGCCATACAATCAGCTCTGTAATAGGCGTTAAGCCATCTGTAAGCTTAGCGCCGATTCTTTAAAACGTTTAAAGAACATTGAAATATCTTCGTAGTACATGTTTAATTATTCTATCCTTCACGACACTCCCAGTGAAGAATATAGATTATTTAAATGAAGTTAAAGTTTTATGTGTATAATTTAACAAACATATTTTGCTGCATTTCACCTTAAAAATGATCTCGTCATCATATGTAAATACGCGCTTTATAAAGTGGCTCAGGTTGTGCGATATTATAACTGTAGTGCAAGTTTACAGTGGGGTGATTGTACTTATAAGTACAAACAGATCTACAAGGAGCAATTGATTGAGTGCATTTAAAGTTCTTGGGATTAAACTGTTTCTGAACCGCGAGGTCCGTACAGGAAAGGCTTTAAAACATTTTGCAGTGGCTGAGACAGCGTGTGCTTAAAGCTGTATACCGATAATTCTCTTTCCGATCAGCTGCTGCTGTGGGTCATTAGATTAGATGGTGTGCCACTTGTTCACAGATTCACAAACTCAGATACAGTGATATAAATACTCCGAGTGCGTGCAGTGAGAGTAATATGGAAAAAGATGATCCGCTGTGGCAACACCTAACGGGAGGAGCTGGAAGAAGAAGAAGAAGAAGGAGAAGTGAGAGTAACAACGTTAAAGCAGTTCTGGTATTTGGAATACTATGGCTGTTCCCTGAACCATTATATTGTTACGAGTTAATTACAATCAGATGTATTACACTAATAAACAATATGCGGTTAGTTTCTGTGTATTTATAAAGCCGTGTCAGGAAAATAATGAGTAATCACACAAGAACTGTACCATTGCTTTGACGCTGGGTGCCGCCAGTTTGCAAAACCGAGCGGAGAACTGCGTCACGACAAGGCATGAGGTACCGTGGAAAAGTCGTGGCTTTCGCCAAGTGTAGGTTTTATACATCGCGATTTGAACGTGGAAAAGTTCTTACGCAACATTTCTGTGCGTACGCACCGTTTATACATGAGGCCCCTGATGATGATGGTTACGTAGACTTCTGGCTTTTAATCCATCCATCATTGTTGGAGCATCATGATGCAAAGAAAGAACCCCGAAAATGAAACAGAAGAGAGAGTAGGGGTCAGTACAGATTTCAGAGCCACCATGAATAGTTATTATGAGGAAATTGAGCATATAGAGTATCAGGATTAAGTTAAATTAAGTTAAAGTGAAGTTATGAGAAGGCCATGTTAAAGTAATGTGTTTTCAGCAGTGTTTTAAAGCGCTCTACTGTATCAGCCTGGTGAATTCCTATTGGCAGGCTATTCCAGATTTTAGGTGCATAACAGCAGAAGGCCGCCTGCCCGCCTCACCACTTCTTTTAAGTTTTGTTCTTGGAATTCTAAGGAGACACTCATTTGAGGATCTGAGGTTACGACTTGGAATATAAGGTGTCAGAGATTCCGATATATAAGATGGGGCGAGATTATTTAAGGCTTTATAAACCATAAGCAGAATTTTAAAGTCAATCCTGAATGACACAGGTAACCAGTGTAGTGACATCAAAACTGGTGTAATGTGTTCAGATTTTCTTTTCCTAGTTAGGATTCTAGCAGCTGCATTCTGCACTCATTGCAAATGATTTCTGTCTTTTTTGGGTAGTCCTGAGAGGAGTGCGTTACAGTAATCTAGTCGACTGAAAACAAACGCGTGAACTAATTTCTCAGCATCTTTCAGTGATATAAGAGGTCTAACATTTGCTTTGTTTCTTAAGTGAAAAAATGCTGTCCTAGTGATCTGATTAATATTAATAAAAGAGACCACACATGACAGCCATTGTGGTAATCAGCACACACACCATAAGACTTCTACAAATCAGAATAACAATTTGAGAACAATAATAATGAGGAGCACACAATAATAATTCAGATCTCCACAGGACTCCTGCAGCTACTAGAATTCAGAAGGCTGATAGCCCTGAGATAAAAGAGGACTTCAGTCTGGGGGTCTTCACCCTTGAGACCCTAAATCAGCAGCTTGATGGCCACAAGTGACACTTTGGAGACAGAGGATGGCTGCTGTGTGACAGAATTGAATTGGCCTTCTTCACCACTTGTTTGTTATGGTGGTCAGTGAGAGAAGGCTGCTGCGGACCCCCACTTTCACTGCTCATTTTAATGTTGTTAGTCACACGGTTTTTGTTTGTTACATTGAGAATTACTAAACAACATCCATCCATCCATCCATCCATTATCTAACCCGCTATATCCTAACTACAGGGTCACGGGGGTCTGCTGGAGCCAATCCCAGCCAACACAGGGCGCAAGGCAGGAAACAAACACCAGGCAGCGCACCAGCCCACCGCATGGCCCATCCATCCATCCATCCATCCATCCATCCATCTTCTTATTCCACTTATCCAGAGCAGGTCACAGGGTAACTGAAGCCAATCCCAGCAAGCACTGGGCACAAGGCAGGAACAATCACTGGACAGGACGCCACTCCATCACAGGGTGAACACACAGACACTTTAGCATCCACAATCCTCCTAACCTGCATGTCTGAGGAAACCCCTAAAGGCACAGGGAGAACATGCAGACTCCTTGTAGGGAGGACCTGTGATGTGCACCCTGACCTTTTTGTAGGGAGGCAGCAGTGTTACCACTACACTACCAAGCTACTTAATAACACAATTTATAAAAGCAAATGTCACGGCTGATTCAATAATAGACTTATTAAAAGTAAAAAAAATTCAGTTGCCTTATAAAAATATCCACTTTTTTCCTTCTCACTGATTGTTTTGTTTTTCTAATTGAAGGTAAGCCTCTTATGGATTATTCCACCAAGTGTTTGTGGTGCTTGTTATGAGAGGTGGACCAAGAGAACATCTAAGAGGTCTCCCCCATGTCCTTCAGACATGTGTGACACGTTAATCATCAGTTCTCTATTGGCCCACTCTGGGTGATGATGAAGGTGCAGTCCATCCATTATGGTTTCATGCCTCATGTCAATTGCTGCCAGGAGAGGCCTAACTGGACTAAGCATTGTAATAAGACACAGGAACACATCAGAAAGAGTTGCGGTAGTTAGGGGAACCCCATATACTGTGATGGTCAAAAACAGAATTAAGAAATCAGAAAAATAGAAGAAAAAAAAACGACCTAATCACACACAGACCTTCTTCAGACTGCACAGGATGGTGACAATGCCAGTTTATCATGACTGCCAACTGGAAGGGTCGGGTTCAGGAGGCTGGAAATCTGAAGTGATATCAGGGATGGAAGAGCCGTCAGTCATCTTTAAAACAGAAGGAGGAAGAAAGAAGGCGTTAGGCAACAGCGCCACCACCTGGGTCAGAGTGTAGCAGCCATTAAAAGAGCCTTGAGGTTTTCCCCCAAAAGCACACGTGTGACAGCGTACACTGAAAGTTTCTGACCTTGTAACCAAACCTGCTGTGACTCTGAAAGGCTGCATAGATTTAGTTTTTATATTTTTAAATGATTCTAACATAATACTATGAGTTATTTTTACAGTATTGTTTCCTCTGTTTGCAAGTTTTATCAGCTTGTTAACAGCTTTAACAACAAATTAATACCAATAAAGAAGTAATCCATTTTTGAGTAAGTTTAGATTTAACACTAGAATTACCAGAGCCTACGAAAAAACTCGTAATTCCGTCCCACCTTAAACTGCTTCTTAAATCCCTTCACACCTCTCATGGCGTCCTTTGTTCTCTAAATGTGCTGATAAAGAGAAGCTAGGAGCAGCCGGCTATTCCACCCCCCCACCAAATTAGAACGTGCACGAACTTCAGCTTGATTGAGTATCTGGGAGTGAAGTGGAGTTTTAGAGTGGAAATAATAGATCGTTGTTTGGAACACACGCATTTCATGTCTGTTCCGTTTCTACAGTAATCTGTGTCAACACATTGTTAAAACAGAAACTTTTTTTATATTCTAGTAGTAGATGACAAAATGTATGTAGCCTGAAGTCCAAATAGCAAAGAAACATTTTCACAAGAATAACACAATTGCACTTTTATTCAAACATATAACTGCAGAAAGTGCAATTGTGTTATTCTTGTGAAATTGTTTCTTTGCTATTTGGACTTCAGGCTTCATACATTATATAGTTTATGCCTACATTTTGTCATCTACTACTAGAATATAAAAAAAGTTTCTGTTTTAACAATGTGTTGACACAGATTACTGTAGAAACGGAACAGACATGAAATGCGTGTGTTCCAAACAACGATCTATTATTTCCACTCTAAAACTCCACTTCACTCCCAGATACTCAATCAAGGCATGAGCTGAGAGAAGTTCGTGCACGTTCTAAATTGGTGGGGGGATGGAATAGCCGGCTGCTCCGAGCTTCTCTTTATCAGCACATTTAGAGAACAAAGGACGCTGGCGGAGAGGTGTGAAGGGATTTAAGAAGCAGTTTAAGGTGGGACGGAATTACGAGTTTTTTCGTAGGCTCTGGTAATTCTAGTGTTAAAGAAGAAGAGAAGATTTCTCTGAACATGTTGTAGAAGCCACTGTGGATGTGATAGTTTATTATAAATTCGTGAGGCTCTTTCAGATAATATGACTGCAGTTGAAGATGAGCTGTTTGAAGTCGCGTCTAATGTACAATTCACATCTGCAGCCTGTAGAAGTTTGTGATTCTGCAAACTCGGCCATTGAAAAGGCACACAGAGTGCTGCGTCATTTTGTGGTGTGTGGGCTGTAGCGATTTCATAAACCAGCAGTGAACGTTTGAAATGGCGTGTGCAGCGTTTGAGGTTCTACCAGGACAACGATGGGTTTGAATCTCCATCAAGGATCACTGATAAGCTTTCAAATTTAATTTGTGCCCTGTTTCGACTTTTATTGATTTTGAACTGTTTCTATTTGTAAATGCAATGTGTGCAAAGTGTGCTTTTTACGACATAACTCCAAAGTACATTATAGCAGTAAAAAATTAAAAGAACACTAATGATAAAATGTCTTTAATTGATCTTTACAAGACACTCAGGAACATATTTCAGAACTAAACCATAAAGTACATCACTACAGATGGCAGCCATGCTGCTGAATGTCCACAGAGCTATTTAATTCTGTTTATTGGTATTTTGTGTTCCAGATTTTTTAAGGAGTATAGTATTCTTTCATATTGAACCTTTATTGACCTATGAAAAAAATAGTCTTTTATCGAGGCAATCTCAAACTTGTGCGACTTTCTGGTCCTGAATTTTTCAGTGTCTTTGCCATGTTGTGCCACTCCATCAATTTCATTTTGTTGTTTAATACCAAGCCACCCAATAGTACATTCCTCCTTGCCTTCACTTCACTGAGCAGGACCTCCATTTCACATTTGGTGAAACTCTTTTTTCACATGCTTTTGCTATTTGTCCTAGGTATGATGTTAAACTGCATCCGGCCCTGCAAGTGGTCCTCCAACTTGCAGGAAAAACTTTGGAGTTGGTGGCAGGAGTGGCACTCCAGCCACCATAAAAACAAACTTCACACAGCTCCGAAACAGCAGACAAGACTTTTTTCTGCTCTCCACAGGAGTAGGTCTTCTGCAGCCACACTAAGGAAGGCTGCTAGCATTATGAAGCCCAATCCCTGGAAGAGTCAAAACTGCTGGAGAGCCAATGAGGTCAGGCTTTAGTAGGGGATTGGAACTGGTGTGGTGCTGAGGTGTCATCTGCTGCTGCACTTGGGTCCTAATTTGAGGCGGCCCATCTGGGTAGGCACGTGGAATGTCTTCTCTCTGATGATCATCTTTCTCTGTTGTCAGAGGAGCTTCATAAATTCTGTATTCCAGTGGTGGCCCTCTCTGAGGTGTGTAGACCTGGGTCTGGCCAGATCTCTGCAGGTGGGTTCACCTTTTATTGTTGCACTGAAGTCTGTCATACTCAGGGAGTAGCTATTGCTGTGGTGGATCGGCTCTTTCTGATGGTGTCCGATTGTCACTCCTTTCAATGATCGTATCATGAGACTCAGATTAAGGCACAATCTGGGTGCCTTCTCTGTTGTCTCAGTGTCTGCTCTGTCTGCGGAGACTGATGTCTCGGTGAGGGAGACATTCTACTTGCAATTTCAGTCAGTGGTTGATGGATGTCCGGGAGGTGACACTCATGGTCATTTGTGACTTCGGTGCCATCACTGGCACTGACAAGGGTGGCTATGAGGATTGTGTCAGTCCCCATGGGTGTGGCAACTGTGGTGAAGGTAGCTCCGTGTTCCCTGACTTTGCAAAAGGTCAGGGGTTGTGGATCACTGGACCCTGGTTCTAGCACCCTGAGCGACAATCGTTGGACTTTGTACTTCAATACTGGTGGTGCGGTGATGGAGGTCAATCGCATCCTCATAGGCAGATACTGGATGGTCCTAGAGAACTGCAGGGTCTACAGAAGTTCCCAGTTTGTGAATCTGTGAACAAGTGGCACACCATCTAATCTAATGACCCACATCCTGCTTACAGAGGAACTGAAGCATTAAGCACATCTAAATCTGATTCTCACAGAGTTGCAGTCAGGGCAGGCGATGGACAGTGCTGCAGTTTTGACCTTCTGGGCTTGCTACTTTGAGCAGATGTTTTCAGCTGATCCTCCAGCTAGGACATTGGGCATCTCTGGGTCCACAGCTCTTGAGGTTGATCTTCCAATTAGCCGTGAACCACCCAGTCACACTGAGATTGCTCTAGTAGTGAACCAGCTGAAAGTAGGGAAAGCTTCAGGGATCTGTAGTACCCGGGGTGAACTTCTCCAGGCTGGTGGTAAAGGCTGTCCACCTGGTATTGCAAGCAATCTTTGTTTCCTTTTGGGAGACAGGCATCATCCCAGCTGAATGGAAAATGGGCCTTGTCATTCCTATCTGGAAAGGGAAGGGTGATCACTTGGATTGTGGAAATTACAGGGGGATAATACTGCTCTCAGTGGCAGGTAATGTCCTCCCTAGGGTCATCCTTTAAAGTTTCTTTGCAGCCATTGACAATATTCTTAAAGCGTTCAGCTGACTTGATCAAATTGCCTTGTGGGAAATCCTGAGACTTTGTGGGATCATCCCAAAGTTACTGGATGTCATGGCCAGCCTGTACACTGGTACTGTGAATGCTGTGCGGATTGGTGGCAGAACTACATTTTTCCCAGTTGATTCTGGAATTTGTCAGAGGTGTGCTCTACTTTGTTCAATACTTGGTAGGCAGAGTTGTGGGGTCCAGTGGCTTTGGGGCATCTGTTGGTGAAGAAACATTCACTGTCTTGCCTTTGCTGTGATCTTTGCGAAATGAATCAAAGCTCTGATCAGGACTCTGGCAGATTGAGTGTCTGGGTTTGTGAGTGATCTAGATAAAAAACAAGATCCAGGGCTTTGTTGACCTCTTGGGCACAGCCGTCAGCATTGTGTCTATCTCCGGAGAGTGTCGACCTCATCGAGTACCTCAGCAGCGATATTCATGTCTCTCATGACTTTTCCTATTTAGACAGTAGACGGATTGGGAGAGCATGGGGGGTTATGAGGTCGCTCGAAAGTGGTGTGTGGCGCTCACAATATCTATGCAAAAGGATGAAAGTCCAAGTCTTTAGAGTCCTGGTGCTTTCTGTATTGCTATATAGTTGCGAGACATGGATGCTATCCAGTGACCTGAGATGAAGTACTGTGTATCCTTAGAGAATCTTTGGGTAACGCTGGCTTGACTTTTTGTCAAATAAGCAGTTGCTTACAGAGTCTAAAAGGAGACACTTTACCTGCTTCATGAGGGATCATCAGTTACAGCACTACGGCCATGTGGTGTGATTCCCCAAGGGTTACCATTATTGATGACCCAAGTGGCTGGACCAGGCCATGGGGACACCCATGTTACACCTGGCTGAACCCCGTGTCTGCCTGGGGGGTTGCCAACCAGGATCCCGAGCTGTTTCATTGTCTGGTGGCAGTGGCAATGCACTGTACCTGACCTGGGGCCTCATGTATAAACGGTGCATATGTATGCACAGAAATGTTGCGTACACCCGTTTCCATGCTCACATCGAGAAGTATAAAAACTAAACTCGCAGTAAAGCCACACACATTTTGACGCCAGCTCAATCCCTGCCATACCCAAGTTCTCCACTTGGTTTTCCAAACTGGCAGCACCCAGTATCAAAGCAGTGCTTTTGTTCCAGTGAGGTTTCCCTTTCTTTTTTATCCCTGACGTGGCTTTATAAAATACATTGAAATTAACTGCATTGTTTATTAGTTAGTTAGGCATCTCATTGTAATTAACCTGTAACAATATAATGGTCCACGGAATGGCCAAACTATTCCAAATACCATAGCTGTTTTAGCGTTGTTCCTCTCAAGTATTTATCGCATTGTATCTGAGTGTGGAATCACAACTCTACAGCAGCTGATCGGAAAGAGAATTATTGAGATACAGCATCAAGCACACGCTGCTTCAGCCATGCGTAGTGTTTATTGAACTTCCCCTATACTGAAAATGGTTCAAAGCCTTTCCTGTAAGGACCTCACGGTTCAGAAACAGTTTCATCCCAAGAACTATAAACGCACTCCACTCAATCAGTCCATCAAGTGCTCCTTGTAGAACTGTTTGGACTTATCAGTGCAATCACCAAACTGCAAACTTGCGATACAGTTATAATATTGCACAACCTGAGCCACTTTATAAAGCGCATATTTACATATGATGACGATATCATTTTTAAGATGAAATGCAGCAAAATATGTTTAGTATACATTATATAGATAAAATGTTAACATCATTTAAATAATCTATATTGTTAATAATTAAACATTTGAGGACACGGTGCCACAGTGCTAGCTATTTCAGTGATTGTTCCTGACTCGCGTTGTATTCTTGCTGGGACTGGCGCGACACTGAAAGGACAGATGGATAGCATAATTAAACATGTACTACGAAAATATTTTAATGTTCCTTAAAAGTTTTGAAGAATTGGCGTTCTAAGCGTACAGATGTCTTGACATCTATTACAGAGCTGATTGTGTGGCAATTGGTGACTTGGAGAAAGAAAAGGAAGGATAGGAATTGGAGGTTAGTACATTTGAGAGAGACAGAACTGCTGCAATAAAGTATTTCATCGAAGGTTGCCCACAGCACTGCAAGAATCTTGTGTGAGGCAGGAACAATCTCTGGACGGGGCGCCAGCTCATCGCTATCACTATGCCAACGTGTTACCATGTTTACTAGCATGCTTTAATTGTTATTGTCATGAAAATTATATCAAGTATACATCTCAGTATTTAAATTATTCAGAGAACTGTAATATCATGTAAAGGATGCTGTGTCCTGTCAGAGGAAGAGAAAACATGTTTAAGAAGCATGTAGTGATTCAAACACATAGAAGAACACATATAATACAAAGCATTTAACATGCTACTTTAGTTACGATGGTATTTGAGAATCTAGTAAATTTAAACGATTTTAAGATGAAGTTTATGACAAAATAAACTGTGATTAAACTGGAAATTTCAAGATTAAAGTTAACATTTCAAGCTTTTTTGCCACTGTGTGCCTATTTTTTTTCTTTTCTCTGTACTCTGTTTTCATATGACACTCAGACGGTGTGCTATGACTTGCCTTTTCATGTGGACTTTGATATCTGACAACTTCTTTTTTATTTTGGGCACTGTGCGACACTGTAAACTTGAACTTTTGAGTTTCTCTGACACTCTTTCACTCCATCAACTTCCTTTTGTTGTTTATACCATTTTTTAAGTTTTTCTTTTTCTCCAGTTGGTATTCACTGACATTCTTCTATTTTCCCCCGTGCTTTTGCCATTGCCTTCTCACAGAAAGCTGAGCTTAAGGGCTATTTATAATGATTTGCATATTCAAAGAGGCGTAATTCTGGGAGGAGTTGGGGTGGGGCAGAAGGTGTGTGCACATGCATTACTTTTCACGCTGACCGGGATTTATGTAGCGAAAGAACGTGGAAGTTGGTGTACGCAAAGATTCATGCATCTGGATGTTTTTGTGTGTACTCACATTTCCGCTTTTGTCCGTACGCCATGTTTGAGTGTGAATTCTATGCATGGCATTATGCATGAGGCCCCTGACCTTTTACCATTATCTATACTAATAAAAGGCAAAGCCCTCACTCACTCACTCACTCACTCACTCACTCACTGACTCATCACTAATTCTCCAATTTCCCGTGTGGGTGGAAGGCTGAAATTTGGCAGGTTCATTCCTTACAGCTTCCTTACAAAAGTTGGGCAGGTTTTATATCGAAATTCTACGCGTAATGGTCATAACTGGAAGCAGTTTTTCCCATTTACTGTAATGGAGATGAGCTTCAACGCCGGGCGGAGTTTCGTGTGACATCATCACGCCTCCCACGTAATCACACAGTACATAGAAAACCAGGAAGACCTCAAAAAGCGCTAAGAAAATATGCATTATATAATTGAGAATGCAGCGAAACAATAAGAAGCGAGCGAGTGACATATACAACCATATTGATGAGTTCTGCTACTTCGGAAACAAAGCACGTGTAAACCTACACTTTAAATTAAGTTCATAGACAGGCTGCGCTGGCGTTTGTAATTTAGTGCCTGCCCATATAAGGCCGTCCGTCAGCGGCAATCAATAGCAAACTGCCACTAAATATTCACGGGTTAAGGACTGTGCTTATGGAGAGGAAGATGAGATGGTCAGGGTGGTGTTTGACACAAACTCAGCGAAACTGCGAGAGAAAGTTTTAAGTGCCAGGACTAAGGTAACATTAAATACAGCCACGGACATAGCACCAGATGGCACCAGCACAGCTGGGAACCTTCGATGCATGTACACCGGCGGCTCACGTGAACTGGCGCAGTGCACAGATAAAAGCAACAGTTCCAAAGAGCTGAACAAAACCGAATTACACAATTGAAAAGGCAGCAAAAATATGAAGCGTCTCATACATACAAGCATATTCATAAATCCAACTACTGCGGAAACAAAGCACACGTTGGAAAAAGTCAATGTCCGCTAAAGGAAGACAGTGTAAAAAACCCGTGCATGCAGTGTGTCAGGTCTCAGATAAAGAAGAAGACGAGCTGTTTATTGATGAAGTAAGAAACGAATCGATGAATGAAACCTGTCATCTTTACAACGATTGACAAACACGGAATGTAACTTGAACACAACACATCCTACAAATACGAACCTGATTGAAAGAAATAATGATAATCAAATCCTTGATGACAGCAACACCAGTAACACTCACAAAACAAATACTGTAGATTGACAGTCATGTTACGTTATTTTTAAAATGTTCCCTTTTCTTTTTCTACCTTTTTTAACACACTACTTCTCCGCTGCGATACGCAGGTATATATATATATATGTATATATATATAACCCGATCTACATACTCGAATAATGGATACTTTATTCGCCATCAATGATTGTTTTGGTAAAGCCATACTCAGTGTATTCATTAGATGAACTGTAAAAAAGTAAGGGCAAGGGAGGATGACTTATTGAGGCATGCAGGCTGTAGTGCGCGTCAACTCTATCTGAATTGCGCGATCACATTTGAAAAATATATCTTTTCAAGTTCTATTTAGTCCATATGTGTCAAACTCAAGGGCGCGGGCCACATCCGCCCGGCGTGTAATTATATCCGGCCCGAGATCATTTTATATACTGTATTATTGTTATTAAAGCCGGGTATATGAAGCGCTGGTAACACAATAAACTACAGATCCCATAATGCAACGCTAGCTCACACGATGCTGAAGAGAAAAGCTGATTCTGAAAATAGAGCCTTTAAAAACCGATGGGAGGCTGAGTATATGTTTACTGAACCCGTGTGTCTCATTTGTGGAGCTAATGTGGCTGTAATTACAGAATTTAATCTAAGACGGGACTATAAAACAAAACATCAGGGTAACCTGAAAGACCTGAATGCAATGCAGAATATACAGAAAGCAGAAGAATTAAATAAGAATCTGACACTTCAGCGGACGTTTTTACCCATGCACAATCACAAAGTGATTTCAAATGAGACTGCTTTTATGGGAGACACAACCACTTGCCCCACTTTCCCTGTTGCCAAGTAATGTTAAACCAAGTCGTCACTACGGTGTTCCCAAATCGCACTTTGCTGATAAACTGGCGCACTGAGTTTGCACGGCGCTTTGGTGACTTGAAGAACAAAAAGTCCGTCTACATGCGGCTCGAACCTTGTGCATGTTTGGTAGCACATATCTGTGTGAGAAGCTCTTCTCAGTGATAAAGACTAACAAAACAGCACACAGGAGTCGCCTCACTGATGAGCACCTGCAATCCATCCTGAGAATCTCCACAACACAGAACCTCACAGCAAACAGAAACGAACCTGTTGCCAAAAAAGATGCCAGGCGTCCAGCTCTAAAATGACATATGAGCAAAGACAACTGAATGATTTGATTTGTTATTGCTGAAAGGAACACATTTTATTTATATTTCCAGGTTTTGTTATGCAGCATGTTCATATTTGAATTTGTATAATTTTGACAGGATATATTTTTATGGAGAGCAAAATCTTTTGGGATATTTAAAATCTAAGTTTATTTTTTATAAAATATAAAATTACATAAGAGTAAAGAAATTTGAATGTTTGTTCTTTTAATGTTTACTTTATTTCTAACTTGTATAATTTAGACAGGATATATTTTTATGGAGAGCAAATATTATAAGTTGTTTAAGGTTTGAGTTGATTTATTCAGGAATAATATTCCTGTCTGTTTTTACCATTCCTACCAAAGATATTTCTGTCGACTAAATAAAAATTCCTTCTATTTAAAATTTAAATAGAACTTGAACAAATACGATAGTTCATAATATCCACGCAGACTTGCACGTAAGAGCGGGTGTCATCCGTTTTAACAAACAGCGTATTGCACTGATACGAAATAGCTGTGTGTGTATATATGTAGATATGTATGTATATGTATATATATGTTTATATATGTGTGTGTGTACGTATATATATATATATACAGTGGTGTGAAAAACTATTTGCCCCCTTCCTGATTTCTTATTCTTTTGCATGTTTGTCACACAAAATGTTTCTGATCATCAAACACATTTAATCATTAGTCAAATATAACACAAGTAAACACAAAATGCAGTTTTAAATGATGGTTTTATTATTTAGGGACAAAAAATCCAAACCTACATGGCCCTGTGTGAAAAAGTAATTGCCCCTTGTTAAAAAATAACCTAACTGTGGTGTATCACACCTGAGTTCAATTTCCGTAGCCACCCCAGGCCTGATTACTGCCACACCTGTTTCAATCAAGAAATCACTTAAATAGGAGCTGCCTGACACAGAGAAGTAGACCAAAAGCACCTCAAAAGCTAGACATCATGCCAAGATCCAAAGAAATTCAGGAACAGAAGTAATTGAGATCTATCAGTCTGGTAAAGGTTATAAAGCCATTTCTAAAGCTTTGGGACTCCAGAGAACCACAGTGAGAGTCATTATCCACAAATGGCAAACACATGGAACAATGGTGAACCTTCCCAGGAGTGGCCGGCCGACCAAAATTACCCCAAGAGCGCAGAAGACTCATCCGAGAGGTCACAAAGACCCCAGGACAACGTCTAAAGAACTGCAGGCCTCACTTGCCTCAATTAAGGTCAGTGTTCACGACTCCACCATAAGAAAGAGACTGGGCAAAAACGGCCTGCATGGCAGATTTCCAAGACGCAAACCACTGTTAAGCAAAAGAACATTAGGGCTCGTCTCAATTTTGCTAAGAAACATCTCAATGATTGCCAAGACTTTTGGGAAAATACCTTGTGGACTGATGAGACAAAAGTTGAACTTTTTGGAAGGCAAATGTCCCGTTACATCTGGCGTAAAAGGAACACAGCATTTCAGAAAAAGAACATCATACCAACAGTAAAATATGGTGGTGGTAGTGTGATGGTCTGGGGTTGTTTTGCTGTTTCAGGACCTGGAAGACTTGCTGTGATAGAAGGAACCATGAATTCTACTGTCTACCAAAAAATCCTGAAGGAGAATGTCCGGCCATCTGTTCGTCAACTCAAGCTGAAGCGATCTTGGGTGCTGCAACAGGACAATGACCCAAAACACACCAGCAAATCCACCTCTGAATGGCTGAAGAAAAACAAAATGAAGACTTTGGAGTGGCCTAGTCAAAGTCCTGACCTGAATCCAATTGAGATTCTATGGCATGACCTTAAAAAGGCGGTTCATGCTAGAAACCCCTCAAATAAAGCTGAATTACAACAATTCTGCAAAGATGAGTGGGCCAAAATTCCTCCAGAGCGCTGTAAGAGACTCATTGCAAGTTATCAAACGCTTGATTGCAGTTATTGCTGCTAAGGGTGGCCCAACCAGTTATTAGGTTCAGGGGGCAATTACTTTTTCACACAGGGCCATGCAGGTTTGGATTTTTTTCTCCTAAATAATAAAACCATCATTTAAAACTGCATTTTGTGTTTACTTGTGTTATATTTGATTAATGGTTAAATGTGTTTGATGATCAGAAACATTTTGTGTGACAAACATGCAAAAGAATAAGAAATCAGGAAGGGGGCAAATAGTTTTTCACACCACTGTATATGTATTTGTGTGTATGTATTTATGTGTGTGTGTATATGTATGTGTATATATGTAGATATATATGTATGTATATATGTGTATATGTATAGATATGTATATATATATGTTTGTGTGTGTGTGTAAATATATATATATATGACAACAACACTCATCACTCACAACAGTGACAAAACAATAACATTGACAATCATGTTACGTTATTTTCAAAATGTTTCCTTTTCTTTTCATTGCTTCTTTAACACACTACTTCTCCGCTGCGAAGCGCGGGTATTTTGATAGTCTTTTAATAAAACACTAAATGGAAGGGGCTGTTTATATTGATTTGTATATTCAAAGAGGTGAAATTCTGGGGGGAGTCAGGGTGGGACTGTAGGCACGTGCATGTGTTTTATAATTCATGTTGATTAGGATTTATAAATGAAAAGTGATAATATATATATAAAAAATACATATATAAAATCACCAGTTCAGTAACACCTTTGCAGTTTTAAATGCTGCTTATTAAACATTCACTCTTTTGGAAATAAAACTGCTTTAGTAAATATTACATTAAGTACAAATTTGTTTCTTCCCACTGAAATCTGGGTTAGTAAATCTGACACTCATCCCTTAGCCAAGGAAGAACCAAATTGTTACTAAGACAAGAATCCCTCAAAAAAGTTGTAATCCTAGCCCACCTTAAATTCCTTTGCACCTCTCCATCAGCATCCTTTGTTTTGCAAATGTGTTGATCAGCACAAGCAGCAAGCAGCCTGCTATCCCATTGCCCCAAAGACCCAGCTCAAGTTCTCCCAGCTCAAGTCTCTTTATCTGAGTGTGAGGTGCCTAGAGTTGTAGAGGGTAAATAATATATCATCATTTGGAATAGACACATTTCATGTGTGTTCTGTGTCTATAGCGCTCTGGTGACAGGAAATGTGAGGCAAGAAATGCTGAACACATAACTAAAACAGAGAAACTGTCCATTGTCCATGTTATACTAATAATGACGTGAAGTGTAAAATGTGTGAATACTTTAGTCTAAATATCAAATAAACATGTGTGCTTTTATTCAAGAATATAACCAAAAAAAAAAAAATCATTCAATTTACATGTTGCTGTCAATGAGTTAAAAACCCAAGCTCAAACGTCAGTCGACAGAAAATTGACATATCTTCTTGGATGGTGCAGAGTTAAGAGCTGCTGCCTTATAATCAAACTGTTTGTGGGTTCAAGTCCAGGTTCTCCTCATTTTTAACACTAGAATTACCAGACCCTACGAAAAAACTCGTAAATCCGTCCCACCTTAAATCACTTCTTAAATCCCTTCACATCTCTCTGCCAGCGTCCTTTGTCCTCTAAATGTGCTGATAAAGAGAAGCTAGAAGCAGCTGGCTATTCCATCCCCCCACCAATTTAGAACGTGCACAAACTTCTCTCAGCTTATGCCTTGATTGAGTATCTGGGAGTGAAGTGGAGTTTTAGAGTGGAAATAATAGATCGTTATTTGGAACACGCGTTTCATGTCTGTTCCGTTTCTACAGTAATCTGTGTCAACACATTGTTAAAACAGAAACGTTTTTTATATTCTAGTAGTAGATGACAAAATGTAGGCATAAACTATATAATGTATGAAGCCTGAAGTCCAAATATCAAAGAAACATTTTCACAAAAGGTACAAATATAACACAATTGTGCCTTTATTCAAAAATATAACTGCAGAAACAAAAAGCTGCGTTAACATGCAACATTGACACCCACTTATTATGACTGCCTCTGTGGCGCAATAGAATCAGCTGCCGACTGGGAATCAAAAGGTCGCAAGTTTGATCCTACACCACTCCGTTTTGAGAAGTTAACTGCTCTTAGTCTTACTATTTTATTTCCTCATTCAGAGGAATGAATCCTTCTAACAGGGCTATTAAAATGTGAATTAGAAGTGAAAACAGGTCACTGATTAGGAAAAGGGTTAGAATGAAAACCTGTAGCCGCTGCGGCCCTCCAGGCCTGGAGTTCGACACCTGTGCCCTAAACGTTCTCCATATTTGTTTCTTGTTTACAGACCCTCAGATTCCACGCATTGACTGGATGGTGAGATTGCAGTCTCTGCACAAGCTGGCGTGGACACAGGAAACAGGGATCACAGTCCATGTTTATCGGTGATTATTATGTTTCAGCATGAATTTTTGTGATTATGTTAGGCTAGTCAGTGTATTTGAGGAACTTAAATTTATATTTATGGTTTATGGGGCTGATTTGGCAAGATTATGGTTTTGCTTTCATTGTTACAATAGGCTAACAATTAGACTGAGAGGTCAAGTGCAGAACCTCTTCAATGTACAGTCTGAAACACGTGAGATATGGACTTACCTGCTCTCTGTCATTGCACCTTGAATGGGGGGCACCACCCCCTCCCAATTATATGATGGGGGAAATTGAGCCAATGCACTTATGACAAAGGTCATCTTGTAGTCTTCTTGTAGTCATTTTGTGTGACCACCTCTTTCAACCCACTACTGCTTTTGCAGCTCTGGTGTGCCAATGAGCCTCAGAATATGAAGTTCTGGAATGTTTTCTCCTTCATGCACAAGGGTCCCAGCAAAAGGGCATTTGATGGCAAAGGCAGGAGTTTTTGGATTTTGCTGTGTGGGACATGCCAAAGGAGCTCTTCTGCATTAACACGTGATGAGAAAGTTGGTGAAGGCATCACCCACATCCCAGAATTCCTTAAGACAGTTGTGAACACAGCAGCTCTGTGCAGCCTGACATTGTCCAGGCTACTCCCCCAGCCTTGACTCTCTAAGAAGACAAGGGAAAGCTTCCAAAAAAACCCTTGTAGGGAAAAAATGGAAGAAACTTTGCAAAAAGCAGTTCAAAAAGAGACCCCCTTCCAGGTAGTTTGGGCATGCAGTGGATGTCAAAAAAGGGGTCGATAAAATACATTACACAGAACAGAACAAATCCTCAATGCAGTATAAAAATTAAAACTACAAGTACAGAGCAGAATTTAACAGTAGATGATATCACATAATAGGATTTGGATTTTTTCAGAGTCCTGGAGATCTCAGCCATCAAGCTGCCTCCCCCAATTTGCCATTCTACAACTGGGATAGCGCTGGGCTGGCGAATCCGATGGAAGGACTCCTCTGCCTGATGATTCCTGTGATCATCCATCAGAGATGGCTTTACCTTAGGCAGGAAAAACTACTTGGCAGGTGGGCAGTGTCAACAAGTGCTACATTTGAGTGCCAAGAAGAGAAACAGAATAGGTGAGGGTTAGTAACAAATTGTAACATTCATGTGACTTATATTTTAGTGCTAATGATAACAACAGAGATGCAGTCTGTATATTTAAACAGCAGCTCTAGTCAGGGTGTGCTAAACTGAAGTTGTGAGTCTTCAGTCAGGATTTAAAAGCTGAGACCAAAGGGGCATCTCTTATAGTAGCAGGCAGACCACTCCACAGTTTAGGGGCCCTGTAACTGAAAGCTCAACCTCCCATTGTTATTTTATTAATCCTTGGAATCATAAGCAGGCTGGCATCTTGAGATCTTAATGTGTGTTCCAGTTTTAAGACATGATAAGTTCAGACAAATAAGATGGACCTTGGTCATTTAAGACTTTATATGTTAAAAGGAGGATTTTGAAATCTGCCCTAAACTTAACCGGGAACCAGTGTAAGGATTGGAACTGGAGTTATGTGTTCGTATTTTCTTGTTCTTGTAATGGGCCCATTGCAGCATTTCTTGTGTGATTTTGGGCTATACAAAAATAAATTGTATTGTATTGTATTGTCCTGCTGTAGGGTCAGATGTCATGGGGGTGTGAGCAGAGAGCCTGTGAAATGTTGTCTAGCTCTATAGGCAGTAGCATGTTGGCTGTCCCTTAATGTCCTGTTACTGGCATTGCCATTGTATCTGTTGGCACTTACAGCACTAGCATGGTAGCAGATCTGAAACAGTCTTCCAGATGGAAATGCCCAATGTGTCAGTGCTGCTATGGACTGGTCACTCAAGAATAACTTGTTCTTGGATAGTTGTCTGCCTTGATGGTCTTCTCTAACCTTCCCTACAGTGAGGACACAGTGTCACACCTTAATCCATGGTGTCATTTATCTCTGGGTTCTGGTTACATTCGAGGCGTTATGTCACAGTGACTAAGTGAAGCCTTTGTCTGGTTGTGTCCCAAGCTTTGAATTCAGAGCTTTGTAAAGGAGATCTACTCCGGTGGTGCGCTATGTGAACCGATGTGAAGTACACTGGCTGTACTTTCTCAATGCAGGAAATACTGAGGGTCTTCTCTCCATCATTATGCCATAGGAGCAGACAACATTTATTTGTCAGCATGAAGGGCTGACTTGTGGATGAGAACTCTTTGTAAATTGATGGGTGTGATTGCTACTTGTCAAATGAACAACTAAATTATATATTGGTCATCCAAATTTGATTTTTATCATTTATTTCTATAGAACATTTTCATAGAAATGGTGTAGCTCAAAGTGGTTTACAAGATGAAAAAAGAAAAGATTCTATAAAACAAAAATAAGATCAGAAATGCTAAGTAGCAAACAGTAAAGTAAGGTCAGACAGCCAGGGGGGACAGAAAAAAATAATAATAAAAATCTGCAGGGGTTCCAAGGTGACAAGACCGTCAAGCCCCCACTAGGCATTCTACCTCACATAAATGATCTCAGTCAGTCCTCATGGTTTTCAGGTTTCATGTGGAAGAATTAGATGATGATGGTCATGTGGACATCTGGCCTTCAATCCATAAGTTTAGGGACCGCATGATCAAGTGTTGGTGGAGCAGATCGGCACCACAGAAAACCGGAAAAACTACAGCAGGGAAAATACAGATTAGTACAGACTGAGGATGAAGACAATTATAAATTCAGTGCACATATAGCTTAACTGGGATACACTAAAATGTAGCTTTGAAAAAGCCATGTTAAAGTAATGAGTTTTTAGCAGTTTTTTTAAAGTGCTCCACTGTATTAGGCTGGGGAATTTCTATCAGTAAACTCGTATTCCCAATTTGAAGTGCATAACAGCAGAAGGCCACCTCACCACTTCTTTTAAGTTTAGCACTTAAGCAGACACTCATTTGAAGATCTAAGGTTACAATTTGTAGTGTAAGGTGAGAGCCTTGATGCAGGACAGCTACATACCTAAATTTGGAATCAGTAGGAACTTTTAAAGAAACTCAGCAGTGAGTTAATAAGGAGTTAAAAGAGAAACTGCAAAGGAAAAAACAGACGAATAAGATGTACAAAACAAATAACTTCAAAGTGAATCAGAGGGTGTATGAGAACATGGGGGCCATTAAGAAGGATATTAGAGAGTCTAAAAGGCAGAGAGGAATATTGCAGATAAGGTGAAAAATGACCCTAAGAGATTCTTTCTGTATTTTATATATATATTTATTTTATTGATTTTATTACAAAAAGTATTATTCCATATAAATAACTAAATGTTTACAAAAATAGGATTGAAAACAAATCAACCCCACCCCTGAGAAAGAGACAGAGTAAAACTTAAAGCTAGTAAAAATAAGTAAATAGATAAATGAATAAACAAAGAACTCTTCTTCCTCATTTTAAATGTTTATTTTAAAATATTATTGATTAGACCCTGCTAGGTTTTGAAAACGTTTTGTACAGTTTTTCCAGTTTCAAATAGTATAAAGCATCAGTTACCCTCTCACTTAAAAGGAGAGAGTTAGGATTCTTCCAGTTAGGCAAGAAAAGTCTACGTGCCAATAATGTAGTAAAGTCCATTACAATTCATTTGTCCTTCTTCACTTTAAGCTCCCCTGTATGCCCATCAAACACAGCTGTTAGTGGATTAGGAGGGATTGTGACACCAAGGCTGTCTGTAAGGCATGTAAAGATTTTGGTCCAGAATGATGTTAATTTGGTGCAGGCCCAAAACATGTGACCCAGTGAGGCTGGAGCTTGATTTCAATGCAGGTTGGCTCTCGCCCTGGAAACATTTTGGACAGTTTTAGGCGAGACAGATGTGCGCGATATATAATTTTGAGTTGAATAATTGTATTCTTTGCGCGTTTGGAGCTCGAGTAAAATTCTCTGCATTGCTACCTTCCACTCCTTTTCTGATATGTTCAGTGAGAGGTCCTTTTCCCACTGTACTCTTGGATGTTTGAAAGGAAGGGAATGTAGAATAGTTTTATATATTACAGAAATGCTGTCTGTCCTTGAAACTGATCAATATTTTTTTCCGGCACAGAGGCAGGTGGGAGGTGAGGAAAATTGGGCAGGTTCTGTTTAACAAAGTTTCTAATTTGAAGGTAGTGAAAGCAATGTGTTGCTGGAAAATAAATTTGGAGTGTAATTGTTCGTAGGATGCAAAGGCATTGTCTATATACAGATATCTAAGTGATTTAATCCCAAATGTTTCCAGACATTAAAAACTGCATTTGAGAGCGTGGAAAAAGATGGTTATCATGCAGAAGTGCCACAGATTAAAGCTTCTCTATCTTAAAATACTTCCTACATTGGTTCCATATTCTAAGTGAGTGGAACATAATTGGGTTGTTAGTATATTGGCGATGAATTGTATTTATTGGGGTGCAAAGCAAGGAATATAAAGAAGTACCACAGGATTTTATTTCTGTTGTGGACCAAGCCTGTGTATGTTCATCTATTTGTGTCCAGGTTTTTAAAGTTTGTATGTTGGCCAGTTATAAAATTGAAAATTAGGTAGAGCCATGCTGCCTTCTTCCATAGGTCTTTGTAGGGTTGCCATTTGAATATGTGGATGTTTTGAATTCCAAATAAATGAGGTTATGGTTGAGTCTAATTTATTAAAAAATATCTATTGATGTATATTGAAATGTTTTTGAAATAAAAAGAGAAGCTTAGGGAGGATATTCATCTTAATAATGTTAATTCTTCAAGCTAAAGTGAGATGGAGGGTTGACCATCTATGTAAGTCTTGCTTAATTTTTTCCATACATACGGCAAAATTTTGTTGATAAAGAGCTTCATATTTACTTGTGATGTTTACCCCGAGGTATTTAAACTGATCTGCGATGATTAAAGGGAAGGTGTCCAATCTAATATTGTGTGCTTGAGAATTTAAAGGGAAGAGCACACTTTTATTCAAATTGATTCTGAGACCAGAAATCTTTTGAAATTCTGTTAGTGCTATTAGGACTGCAGGCACAGTGTTTTGTGGATCTGATATACACAGCATCATATCATCAGCATATAGAGAAACTTGCTGTTCCAGTCCTCTGATAATCCCCTTTATCTCATTAGCATTTTGACAATGAATTGCCGGTGGCTCAATGGCAATTGCAAAAAGCACTGGTGATAAGGGGCATTCTTGTCTGGTACCACGCTGTAGTTTACAGTAGTCTGAATTCATTTTGTCAATACAAACTGAAGCTTCTGGGTTGGTATACAGTAGTTTGATCCATGCAGACAAGTTCGGGCCAAACCCAAATTTCTCCAATGTAGTGAAAATGTAGTTCCATTCAATCATATCCAATGCTTTTTCTGTATCCAACGATAATAATATCTCCAGGGTGTTTGACTTTGTGGGTGAATATATTACATTAAACAGGCGTCGAAGATTGGAAGCTAAGTGTCTGCCCTTAATAAATCCAGTTGATCTCATGATATTACTAAAGACAGCACTTTCTCCATCCTTCTAGCTAGGACTTTGGAGAGTATCTTACCATCATTATTCAGAAGTGAAATTGGTCTGTATTATGCACATTGTAATAAGTCCTTGTTTTGTTTAGAAAAGATAATAATTCATGCTTGGTGAAAAGTTTGAGGTAGAATTTCATTATCTCTACCTTCTGTAAATGTTGCTAATAGAAGGGGAGTGAGCTGAGTGGAGAATTTCTTATAAAATTCTGCAGGGTAGCCAAAGGAACCTGCTGCTTTTCCACTCTGAAGTGAGTTTATAGCATCTAGTAATTCTGATAGTGCTAGAGGTTTATCCAATTCCTCAATTTCTATTTGTGGTATCTGTAATGCATCCAGAAATGCATTAGATTGTGCGTTGTCTTCTTTAACCTTTTCTTTTAAAGTTCTGATACCTTCTTGGTTTCCAAATTTATTTTGGTAGGAAAGATATAAAATAATATGTCCTCTTAAGATGGCCTTCAGGGTTTCCCAGAGTATTCCTGCAGAAACCTCTGAGGATGTATTTGTCTCTAAAAAAATATCGATTTGCTGGGATATAAATTCTGTACAGTTCTCATCTGCTAATAAAAGTGGATCAAGACGTGAGATGAGTATATGGGGCTTAATGATTTTATCTCCAAAATCAAAGTGGTATGGTGGAAATAACAATAGCATTATACTTACAAGATTTAATCATAGGCAAGAAATTGTTATCTATAAAGAAATAATGAATTCTTGAGTAGCAATGGTGAACTGGTGAGTAGAAAGAATATGCTCTTTAGTTTGAGTTTAAAAATCTCCAGGGGTTTGATAAGTTGTCGTCAGTTACAAACTGTGTAATTGTCATTTTGGTGTTAGATGTCATCATCCCTGTTGCAGGAGACCTATCTTGGTCTGAATTTCAAACAACATTAAAGTCAAAAGCCATTATAATTTTATGTGTGTTCACATTGGGAATGGATGCAAATGCATTTTCGATGACATCCCTATCATGTGCATTAGGTGCGCAGATATTTATCACAATCACTTTACAGTTAAATAAATTACTCATGACAATTACATACTGTATCTCCCTTCAGGATCAGATACTACATCTGATACTACAAATGAGACTGTTCTATGTATAAGAATCCCCACACTTCTTGTTTTCTTTATAAAGCTGGAATGGAGTATTTGGTCAGTCCAGTCTCTGTGCAACCGAAACTGATCTTTGCTTAATAAGTGGGTCTCCTGTGAAAATACTATTTTGGCGTTTAGACCTGTTAGGTGAGAGAATACGTTCTCTTTAATTTGTGATTCGGGCCTTTAACATTAAAGTTCACAAAGTTAACTCTCCAGTCTTGGATATTTTGTAGTCTTAACTGAAAATAAGACAGCTTTGACCTTAATGTCCAATTTTCTCAAGACATATTGCCATGAAGCCTATTGTTACATTGGCACTTATTATTATAAGGATTAAAAAGATAGATTAGAGGTAGCTTTCTCTATTTCTCTTCCACCCCCAGCCCCCCCACCTCCCCATTTTGCCTCCCTACATGAGGCTGGACCACACTTCACAAAGTCCCAGTCCTCTGACATACCTAGAGACAAAACACATCCAAAACAAAACAAGACACCCAGCAGCGGGGTATGATGATTAAAATAGAGATATATATTGCCAATACAGTCCAATTACTATAAGCATAAAATATCTTCAACAATCTTGAGATAGTAATATAGTAAACCCAGGGAATGGTGTTAAAAAGTGGCCCTGGATAAGCATAGTAAATCCTAATACAATAATAACAATAAACCAACAGTATGATATTGAACAGTCTCCTTTAGAAGAGAAAAAAATGATTAATTTCTTCCACACATACATATATATACTGATATAATTATAATTAAAGCATAAACTAAAAGTGGCAGAGAAGGGATAAGGATATATAATTACTGTACCAGTAGCGTTGAAAGTGGATCAAACAGCCGCCATTGCCATGACAGGATGCAACTTACGATCATACTTCAAAGAAGTGTCAGGGTCAGTCTTTCTTTTTCTGGCAACTCTTTTTCTGCTTCCTCCATAGAGGTAAATGTTTGCCAAGAATATCCACTACATCTGATCTCAGCTTTCCATAAGCGTTGTTTAATGTTATAAAAAGCAGTATGTTTAGCAGCTTTTAAGGGCGAGAAATCCAGGAACTTACAAATATGGTTATTTTCAAATATAATCTTTTGTTTATGTCTGTGAAGTGACATTACACTTAAATTGTAATTTTTTGAAATCCACAATAAGTCTCCTAGGTTTAGAGGTATTTGATCCCTGTATGCAGTAAGCTACTGCTATCTTGGTGTCTGATTTACAGTCCTGTCCAACTATTTCAGAGAATAGTTCAGCTACGAATTACAATGGGTTTAGACTTTCACGATTCTCTGGGAGACCTTTAATTCTAACTTTATTTCTTCTGCATCGATCTTCCATCAGCAAGACTATCTTCGAGTTTTTTTAATTCGGAATTTGCAGCCGTCGCTTTTCCATCAGCAGTAGATGCCAGATGTTCGGCTGTTTCAATTCGAGTCGTGAATATTCGCTGAACGTCTTCCAACTGAGCGGCAAGTGTTCTCAGTTTATTCTCAAACTTTGATGCATTTTCCTGAACTTGTTCCTCAATTTTTTCTAGCGCACCTTTAAAGGCTGCCTCAAAGCGATTATTTACACATTTCTCCAGGTCTTTAATATCGTACCACAGCTCATGCCATAACTTCTTGTTTGTCTTGAGGATATTATTTATTTATTTCTTTGTATCTTTCTTGAGCTCCTTTATGTCTTGAGCAGTGGCCATGGCCATTGCAGTAGTCACCTTCAGTTTGGACAGATCGTTTGGGCCTTCGTGCTCTGCAGGTGAAGTCGCAAGCCCTGTTACAGCTGATGCTCCCAACTTGCGAGGAGTAGATGAAAACGCAGAAGGCAAGACCATTTCCAGTTTCAATGGATCTTCTGGAATTGATGAGCTATTGTGACCTTCATCACTTGCACATTCGCTCCCACTTTCACTCTCGACTGGAGACATTGCAGTAGACCGGGATCCCGGGAAATTTGTGCTTTTGCCTGTCTGTTCCAGGTCAGTCTCTGTCTAGGTCTCTCAGTCTCTCTAGGCCATACCTAGAGTTTAGACTTGATACATGTCTAAACTTGGATAAGATTGAGCTGCACATGGTAAGTACAGGACTTTTTACCGAACAGTCATGAATTCTATGAAGAAGCAATGAAAGTATAAGATCAAACTGGAGCAGATAATATTATTTATCTGGACTTTCAGAAAGCATTTGTTAAGGTTCCACTTGAGAGGTTGGGCATCAAACTAAAAGAATTGGGAGGTAAGGGTGATGGGTACAGAATTGGATCAGGCACAGGAGGCAGAGGGTGATGGTGTGAGGAACCGGCTCAGAATTGGCTGATGTTGAGTGCTGACCAGCAGGGGTCAGTGGTAGGGTCACTGATATTTTGAATATACATAAATGATTTGGATAGTAATATAAATAGTCTTTTGACAAAGTCTTGGTGTCATCCTGCAAGGTTAATTTGAAGTCTTCCGGCTGTAGGCAAATTTAGCCAATGGATGACAAAGTGCCTGGAAGCCTCCGGGAGTGAGATTCGGCCCCTTAGAGCTTTCACTAAACATTTTGATTTACTGGGTCACATTTGACAGGCACAGGGCCATTCCGGAAAACAGCTGACCTCGGCAGTTCTTCCTCCAGCCAAGGGTGAGTGAAGTCAGTCCTTTTGCGCTTCCAAAAAGTGTAATTTTATACATAAGGATAGCAATTTTGGCACCTGGCTTGAGGATGAAAGCAGATGACCTCCTTAGTCCTCCAGCAGGTGTAAAGAGGTCAATTTCAGCACTTCCAGAGAACTGTCATATGACCAGACCAGCATTCCAAAATCCATTCGGGAGTGGTACTGAGGCATTTCAAATAACGATATATTATTTATCCTGTACAACTCCAGGCACCTCACACCCAGATAAACAGATTTGAGCTTTGAGAATATTGAGTCTGAGTTGACTTCAGCTGCCTCGTGAAGGATGAGTAAGCGGGCTGCTTGCTGCTTTTGCTGATTGACACATTTGCAAAACAAAGGTGCTGCTGAGGAGGTGTGAGGGAATTTAAGGTGGCCCTGCATTACAATCATTTTCATAGGAATTCTAGTGTTAAATAGGCTGAAATCAAACAAATCACCAGGACCAGATAATATTTATCCTTGAGTTCTTAAGGAGGTTAGTGAGTACATCTATAAATCCTTAACATATACGAGGGACACTCAAAAAGTTTCTGGACTTTTTTTTAACTTTTAAAAACAAATGATGTCACTTTTCTAAATAGTCACCTTTATTTGCGATACAATTTTCCCAGAGTCGTACAAACTTTTTAATGCTCAATTATTACTCTTCCCGGCTTTACCTATGTGCGGAAACGTTTTAACCATCCCTCATATTTTTAGGAAGTCACTGCACACTGAGGAAATTGCAAAGTACTGGAAAATGGCAAATATTATTCTGTTATATAAAAAGAATGACCGGGCAAATCCAAGCAACTATAGGCCTGTAAGCTTAATGTGCATCAAAGGAAAATTAATGGAAGGAATTATTAAAGATAAGATTGAGCAGCACATGACAAGTACAGGAGTTTTAGTGAAAAGTGAGCATGGGTTCAGAAGAAGGAGGTCCTGTTTTACTGACAGGCTGGAATTCTATTAGGAAGCACCAAAAGGATACAATCAAAGTGGATTTTCAGAAAGCATTTGATAAGGTACCACATGAGATGGTAGGCATCAAACTGCAAGAAATGAGAGTTCAGGGTGATATTTTTAGATGGGTGTAGAATTGGCTCAGACACAGGAAGCAGAGGGTGTGAGGAACCTCATCAGAATTGGCCGATATTAAGAGTGGCGACCAGCAGGGGTCAGTGCTAGAGCTGCTGCTATTTCTATAAATGCTAACATATATAAATGATTTGGATAAGAATTTAAGTAACAAGATGGTTACGTTTCCAGAGATAATACCAAGATAGGTGGATTAGCAGATAATTTGGAATCAGTTAAATTATTACAGAAGGACTTGGATAGCATACAGACTGGGGAAGATTTATGGCAGAAGTTTAAAGCCAGTAAAACTTCACATAGGAAGCAAAAAAATAGGTTTGAACATACAATGGGAGGTCTGAAATTTGAGAGTATGCCTTATGACACGGCTTTAGGAATTGTAGTGGACTCTATGCTGTCAATTTCCAGACAGTGTCCAGAAGACATTAAGAAGGCTAACAGAGTGTGAGGTTATATAGCACCTTGATTTGTGGGGTACAAGTCACAGGAGGTTCTGCTTAAGCTTTAAAACACACTGGTAAGGTGTCATCGGGAGTTCTATGTGCAGTTTTGGTCTCCATCCTTCTATCCATCCATCCTCGAATAAGCGGTGGATAATGGATGGATCCATTATCCACCGCTTATTTGAGGTTGGTTCCCAGACTTCCCTCTCCCGGCCACCTAATCCAGGAGGACCATGAGGCATTCCCAGGCCAGCCGGGAGATATAATCCCTCCAGTGTGTCCTGGGTATTCCCCGTGGACTTCTCCCAGTGGGGCATGCCCGGAACACCCCCACCCGGGAGGCGTCCTGGGGGCATCCTGACCAGATACCCGAACCTTATCAACTGACTCCTCCCAATGTGGAGAAGCAGCGACTTTACTCTGAGTCTCTCCCGGATAACTGAACTCCTCACCCAATCTCTAAGGGAAAGTCCAGCCACCCTGTGGAGAAAACTCATTTCGGTCACTTGTATCCGTAATCTTGCTCCTTCGGTCAATACCCAAAGCTCGTGGCCATAGGTGAGGGTAGGAATGTAGATCGACTAGTAAATCGACAGCCTCGCCTTTTGGCTCAGATCTCTCTTCACCATGACGGACTGATGCAGAGCCCGCATTACTGCGGAATGCGCACCGATCCATCTGTCAACCTCCCGCTCCATTCTTCCCTCACTTATGAACAAGACCCCGAGATACTTGAAATCCTCCACTCGAGGAAGTAATATGTTCCCAAAATGTAGAGAGCATTCCACCATTTTTCCGGCTGAGAACCATGGCCTCGGATTTAGAGGTGCTGACTCTCATCACCGCTGCTTCACACTAGGCTGCATACCGCTCCAGTGAGAGCTGGAGGTCACTGTCCGATAAAACCAACAGAATCACGTCATTCGCAAATAGCAGAGACGAGATTCTGAGGTCACTGAACCAGACCCCCCCTCCGCTCCTTGGTTGCGCCTAGAAATTCTGTCCATAGAACTTATAAACAGAATCGCTGACAAAGGGCAGCACTGACAGAGTCAGTTTTGGTCTCCACATTACAAAAAGATCCAGAGAAGAGCAACTAGTCTGATTCCAGGGCTACAGGGGATGTGTTATGAGGAAAGATTAAAAGAGCAGAGACTTTATAGTTTAACCAAAAGAAGATTAAGAAGTGACATAACTGAAGTGTTTAACACTAGAATTCTTGAAGCCTACGAAAAAAGTCATAATCCTGGGACCACCTTAAATCCATTCGCACCTTTGCATTTGCGTCTTTTGTTTTGCAAATGTGTACTCTTTAAGGTGGCCCAGGATTATGATTTTTTTCGTAGGCTTCAGGGATTCTAGTGTTAATGAAACAGGAGGCAAAATGCAAACCAATTCCAAAAATGTGGGCAAATTCACATGCTCTGAGATGCTCATTTTAAATTTTAACACAGAATACATAAAATTTGTGGTTATAGTCAACAGACAACCAAGGCCATTTTTACTGTTCATGACTGACTTTGACAGCCTTTTATCTGATTTAGCTATAAATTATGATTGCACGGTATTGATAGGGAGGTATTAATGTACACATTGATGTGGAAAACTGACACTTCTACCAAATGTTTCGATTATTTATTATACTCAGTAGGATTCTGTCAAATTATCAATGGTCCAACTCATAGATCTAATTATAATTTATGTAGTTAGTACTAGGGTGTTGTACCGTGTTAGCCATTATGAATGTAGAGAAGAGCCAAGCAAAATGACACCTTTTATTGGCTAACTAAAAAGATTACAATATGCAAGCTTTCGAGGCAACTCAGGCCCCTTCTTCAGGCAAGATGTAATCACATGTAATTACATCTTGCCTGAAGAAGGGGCCTGAATTGCCTCAAAAGCTTTTATATTGTAATTTTTTTAGTTAGCCAATAAAAGGTGTCATTTTGCTTGGCTCTTCTCTACAACTTATGGAGTTGAAATTCCAAATTTAAATATTACTTTATTAAATTATTTCTGATCACTACTTAATTATGTTTGATTTAGTTCAGTCCTTACCAATACAATCACAGATTAAAACAAAAACAGTGCAACATCTAGATTATCACATCACTCCTGTCATGTTGTATTTATAAAAAGTTAATCACATAAAAAGAAATTTAAGATATTTTGAATAAGAGTGATCATGGAAAACAATTTACATCAAATTCTAATGTGACTTTGAGAGAGGTACTGGATACAGTAGCTCCCCTTTAAACAAGATAGAAAAATAGCACATAGAAATTCACATTGGTTTAATGAGAACACTCAAGTGCAAGTCTTAACTTTAATTTCTTACATGAAACCTACTACTTGTTCCTTAAACCAAGTGCAAATAAAACTAGTAAACAGCTCAAATAATGTTATGGCAGCACCCGTTCTTAACCTCATTATCAATAACCGATTACTGAATGGCAGAGTTCCTGATACACAAAAGACTGTCAGTTATCAAACCATATCTTAAAAGTCTGACATGGACCCACATACACTTAATAATTATAGATTCATTTCAAATGCACCCTTTCTATCTAAAATACAAAGCAGTCGTGAGTCGACTTCAGTCTCACCTTAAATACCACAATTTATTTGAGACATAGTACAGAAACAGCACTAAAAAAAAGTCTGATATCCTCAGATAAAGAAAATTCCACTGTCTTAAATAGAACATATGATTGTATGCAGATGATAAAGTACCATATATATTAGACCCACAAAATTAAACAAGACATGCATAGATGGTCTACCCTCCATCCGACTTTAGCAAAGAAAATTAACATTGTTAAGAAGCTTCTGCTCCTATTTCAAAACATCCCCATATATATTAACAAATCTTTTTTGAGAAATTAGATTCAATCATAACCTCATTTATTTGGAATTTAAAAAACCCAGCATTCAAAAGGCGACCCTACAATGACCTAACTCAGAAGGTGGCAGGGCTCTACCTAATTTTCACTTTTTTTTTACTGGGCAGTGAATATACAAGCTATAAAAACTGGACATGGACACAAATAGATGAACACACACAGGCTAGGTCAGCAATAGAAATGAAATCCTGCAGAACTTCTTTATATTCCTTGATTTGTACGCCAATATGCTAACAACCCAATTGTCCTTCATTCACTTAGAATATGGAACAAATGTAGGAAGCACTTCAAGTTAAGAGAATATTTTATCTGTGGCACCTCTACATGATAACCACCTTTTTCCACCCTCTAAAACGTATGCAATTTTTAATGTCTGGAAAACTTATGGGATTAAATCACTTAGAGATCTGTACATAGACAACGTCTTCACATCCTATTAACAATTGCACTCCAAATTTAACTTTCCAGCAACACATTTCTTTCACTCTTTTCAAATTAGAAACTTTTTTAAACAGAACCTGCCCGATTTTCCTCACCTTCCTCCTACCTCTATTCCGGAAAAAATATTGATCAGTCTTGAGGACTCAGACAGCATTTCTGTAATATATAAAAAACATTTTAAAGTCTCTCCCTTTCAAAGATCCACAAGCATAGTGGGAAAAGGATTTCTCACTCAACATCTCAGAAAAGGAGTAAAAGGAAGCAATGCAGAGAATTCACTCGAGCACCATATGCACAAAGCATACAATTATTCAACTTAAAATTATATATCGAGCACATCTGTCTCATTTAAAATTGTCCAAAATGTTTCCAGGGCAAGATCCAACCTGCGAACGTTGCAATCGAGCTCTAGACTCACTGGGTCACATGTTTTGGGCCTGCACCAAATTAATATCATTCTGGACCAAACTCTTTAAGTGCCTTTCAGAGAGCCTTGGTGTCACAATCCCTCCTAATCCACTAACAGCTCTGTTTGGTAGGCCCACAGAGGGGCTTAAAGTGGAGAAGGACAAACAAACTGGAATGCCCTTTACTTCACTATTAACACGTGGACTTATCTTGCTTAACTGGAGGAATCCTAACTCACCTCTTTTAGGTCACTGGTTAACTGATGTGATATACTGTTTGAACCTGTAAAAAATCAAATCATCCCTTAGATGATCTGTGCAGAACTTTTTCAAAACCTGGCAAGATCTGATCAATAACATTTTTAGAATAAGCATTTAAATTGAGTTAGCGGATTCTCTCCTCTCTTTTTTATTCTATTTATTTTGATTAATTTATTTATTAACATATTTTTACTAGTATTAAAGTTTTACTCTGCTAGCCTAGCTCTCTTTCTCATGGGTGGGGGTTGATTTGTTTCAAACCTAGTCTTGTTACACATGACTTGCTTGTATAGAATGTTATTTGATTTTAATAAAATTAATAAAATGTTTAAAAATGTATAAAGTACTGAATTAAGGGTCTGAATACATATATTTCAATTCTAATTTTTACTAAATTTGAAAACCTTTCTGAAAATGTGATTTCTCTTTGTCATTATAGGATATTGAGTGTATATTAATGGACAGAAATTACAACAACAACAACATTTATTTCTATAGCACATTTTCATACAAACAGTAGCTCAAAGTGCTTTACATAATAAAGAATAGAAAAATAGAAGACACAATTATAAAACAAAATAAATCAACATTAATTAACATCGAATAAGAGTAAGGTTCAATGGCCAGGGGGGACAGAAAAAACAAAAAAAACTCCAGACGGCTGGAGAAAAAATAAAATCTGTAGGGATTCCAGACCATGAGACCGCCCAGTCCCCTCTGGGCATTCTACCTAACATAAATGAAACAGTCCTCTTTGGATTTAGGATTCTCACGGAAGGACTTGATGATGATGGTCATGTAGACTTCTGGGTTTTAATCCATCCATCATTGTTGGAGCATCATGAAGCTTTGAGTAGATGGAGGTGGCGCAGGCCACCACCACAAAGAAACCAGAAAAAGAAACAGAAAAGAGAGTAGGGGTCAGTACGGATTGTAGAGCCACCATGAATAGTTATTATGATGAATTGAACATACAGAGTATCAGGATTAAGTTACAGTAAGATTATGAGACTGCCATGTTAAAGTAATGTGTTTTCAGCAGTGTTTTAAAGTGCTCTACTGTATCAGCCTGGTGAATTCCTATTGGCAGGCTATTCCAGATTTTAGGTGCATAACAGCAGAAGGCCGCCTCACCACTTCTTTTAAGTTTTGTTCTTGGAATTCTAAGGAGACACTCATTTGAGGATCTGAGGTTACGATTTGGAATATAAGGTGTCAGACATTCCGATATATAAGATGGGGCGAGATTATTTAAGGCTTTATAAACCATAAGCAGAATTTTAAAGTCAATTCTGAATGACACAGGTAACCAGTGTAGTGACATTAAAACTGGAGAGATGTGTTCGGATTTTCTTTCCTAGTTAGATTCTAGCAGCTGCATTCTGCACTAGTTGCAAATGATTTATATCTTTTTTGGGTAGTCCTGAGAGGAGTGCATTACAGTAATCTAGTCGACTGAAAACAAATGCGTGAACTAATTTCTCAGCATCTTTCAGTGATATAAGAGGTCTAACTTTACTTATGTTTCTTAAGTGAAAAAATGCTGTCCTAATGATCTGATTAATATGTGATTTAAAATTCAGATTACAGTCAACAATCACCCCTAAGCTTTTTACCTCCGTCTTGACTTTTAATCCTAATGTATCCAGTTTATTTCTAATAGCCTCATTGTATCCATTATTGCTAATCACTAAGATTTCAGTTTTCTCTTTATTTAACTTGAGAAAGTTACTATTCATCCATTCTGAGATACTAGTCAGACATTCTGTTAGTGAATCAATAGAATCAGGGTCATCAGGTGCTATTGATAAGTACAGCTGTGTGTCATCAGCATAGCTGTGGTAGCTCACGTTGTGCCCTGAGATAATCTGACCTAACGGAAGCATGTAGATTGAGAATAACAGCGGACCCAGGATAGAGCCTTGTGGAACACCATATTGGATATCATGTGTCTTCGAGTTGTAATTACCACAACTAACAAAAAATTTTCTCCCTGTCAGGTAGGATTCAAACCAATTTAAGACACTGCCAGAGAGGCCCACCCATTGACTAAGGCGATTTCTAAGAATATTGTGATCAATGGTGTCAAATGCAGCACTCAGATCTAAGAGGATGAGAACAGATAAATGGCCTCTGTCTGCATTTACCCGCAAGTCATTTACTACTTTAACGAGTGCAGTTTCTGTGCTGTGATTTGTTCTAAAATCCGACTGAAATTTATCAAGAATAGCATGTTTATTGAGGTGGTCATTTAACTGCATAATGACTGCCTTCTCTAGAACTTTACTTAAGAAAGGCATGTTAGAGATGGGTCTAAAATTTTCAAGACCAAGGGGTCGAGATTATGTTTCTTAAGTAGGGGTTTAACTACAGCAGTCTTAAGACAGTCTGGGAAGACCCCCGTATCTAATGATGAATTTACTATGTCAAGAACATTATCAATTAGCACGCCTGATACTTCTTTGAAAAACCTTGTTGGTATTTGGTCAAGGACGCAGGTGGAGGATTTTAATTGAGAGATTATTTTTTTTAAATCAGGTAAATCTATCCTAGTGAAAGAGTTTAATTTGTTTATAACAGGATGCTGGGGTTTAGGAGGATCCTTAGTGTTGGAGGATATACTATGTTATTTCTAATATCATTAATTTTTTGATTGAAAAATACAGCGACAGCCTCACAGGTTTCACTGGAAGTACTTAGGAGGCATTCCTTTGAGTTACCTGGGTTTAGTAGGCGATCAATTGTAGAAAATAAGACTCTGGGATTACTAGCATTGTTATTTATAATCTTGGAGAAATAGCAGCGTCTCTCAAGACGGACAGTGTTATTGTATTCTGTTATTTTGACTTTTAATATTTCGTGGTGGATAGTAAGTTTAGTTTTCCTCCATTGACGCTCAGCTCTACGACATGTTCTCTTTAAATCAGACACTCTTTGGGTCTTCCATGGTATACCAATGCTAGAAGATTTTTTCACTGTCTTTTCAGGTGCAACTATGTCAACAGCAGCTCTCACTTTAGTATTAAATCTTTCCACCTTACTATTTACATTGTCCTCGCTATTATAGCTGGCACTATAAACGGACTGATTGCTTAAAATGTTTGTAAGTTTTAAAGCTGCTGTCGAGTCAAAGAAGGGTTTTTTAAACAATATGCTTCTCATGAGTATTTTTTATCATTATTTCTATATTATTCTATATTCTATAAAATTATACATTTTTCTATTTAGAATTCAATCTACAACACAGTAACGTGGTCAGAAACTGAAAAAAAAAGCAGAATTCACTCTAGTTGCATATGTGCAAAGCATTCAATTATTCAACTCAAAACCTGTTATCGTGCACATATGTCTCACTTAAAATTGTCCAAAATATTTCTAGGGCAAGATCTGACCTTCGAACGTTGCAATCGAGCTCCAGCTTAACTAGGTCACATGTTTTGGGTGTGTTAACATCATTCTGGATAAAATATTTAAATGTCCCTCAGACAGTCTTGGTGTCACAATCCCTCCAAGCCCATTAACAGCTGTGTTTTTGGACTCCCAGATGGGCTTAAAATGGAGAAGAAAAAATGAACTGTAATTGCCTTTACTTCACTACTTGCACATAAACTTGTCTTGGTCAAGTGGAAGAATCCTAACTCACCTCCTTTAAGTTAATGGGTAACAGATGTTATATACAATTTGAAATTAGAAAAAATCAAAATCTCACTTAGAGGATCTGTTCAAATCTTTTTTTAAACCTGTCAGGATCTAATCAATAACATTTTAGAATAAGAGTTTATAAAAAAGACTCCTTTCTCTCTTTACTACTCTTAACAGATTTACTGTGGCTGTTGGCCTTCCTCTCTTTCCTCTCTGGGGGTTGATTTGAATTTAGTTTTGGTAACGTTTGACTTGACTGTATTTAATGTTAAAAAAAAAAAGAAAATGATGTAATTATGTAGTTAGGTTTAAGCCCAGCGTTTGACACCATTGACCATTCTATTTTAATTCACTGGCTGGAAACTGACATTGGGCTCGCAGGCACTGTCCTAGCCTGGTTTAGTTCTTATTCATCAAATCAATTGCAGGACACATAGAAATATCAGTTATACACAGAAGTTAAATATGATGTCCCGCAAGGCTGAGTACTTGGATCTTTACTCTTTTCACTTTACATGTTTCCACTAGGAACTATTATTAGAAATCATAATGTTAATTTTCACTTATACACAAATGACACTGTTATACCTTAATTTTAGACCAAATAACATTTTTCTGATGTCCTTAATTAGATATGTTAGTGAGTTAAAGTAGTGGATGAACAAGAACTATTTTGCTTTGAACACAGATAAAACAGAAGTATTAATTATTTGAGGGAGTGATGCTGATCACCATAATATTCTGTAATTATTTACTTCTGTTGGAATCGCCATTAGTTTCACTGAATCAGCCCGCAAACTAGGCATTATCTTTGACAGTATCATGTTGTTTAAAGCACACATCACAAAACTTTCCAAAACATGTTTTTTCCCTCTGAGAAATGCTGGAAAATTAAGGCATTTTCTAAATATGCAAGATACAGAGAAATTAATTCAAGCATGTAGTTTTAGTAGGATTGACTACTGCAACTCGGTTATCCACTGGCTGTTCAAATCACTCTTTATATAGCTTCAGTTCATTCAAAATGTTGCTGCAAGAATTATTACAAGAACAAGAAAATACAAACACATAACTCCAGTTCTTAAATCCTTACACTGGCTCCTGGTTAAGTTTAGGGCAGGTTTGAAAATCCTGCTTTTACTTATCTGAAATTTTATTCAAATTAAGCAAACGCTAACTCAAAGCTTTAACTTTCTAAGATTGGCTCTTACAGTCAGAATGGTCAGAGAAAACAAACAATAGAGGTTCATTTTATAAAGTTGCCCCAATTTACATCCTGCTGTGGTCTTAAGTTAGATGATCACCTTTGCTACAAAAAAATAGCTATCTTGCTGAAAGTTGGTGTCAATCCTCCCTTCAGAAGATGACAGCACTACTCTCATTAATGCAAGCCACTGGTTTATGTCAAGATCACATTAAAATTGCAATATATATTATGCAGAACTCCATATTAAAGTGGCTTTCAGTAATGTTAGAAAGAGGATTTAAAGCGGATTTGTTTAATTGCAAAAACTTGTAAAAATGTGAACTCTCCTTTAGCATCAGAACCTAAAATGAGTATTGTCTCTATATACAGTGAGCTTGAATGAAAGTTATTAATTACTTTGACTCTCTCGAAAGAGCTGTCCTGTGCTCTTCTTATCACATTCTAAAAGCAGCATCTGCATCAATTAAAAGCAATGTTGCTTCATTCTGTTCAGTCCTGACTTGGCTCCATCGGTTAATTTATAGAGATTTTTTATTTTTCATTTCCTCTCAGTTTTTAACTTCAAAAACCATTTAACGCAGATTGTTGATTGGTATTGTGAACTTCATGACAATATGCAGGGAGAAAACTCTGTTAATCTTTTCAAAAAACGCAATGCTATGTACTGAAGGAAAAATGCAGTGTAATCAGCTTGTCTCAGAGACACGCCACTGATCTAACAAAACGACTGACAACATTGCATGCTATTTTTCCCCGTTTCTATGCTTGATTCACCAAAGGGACTCTCCCTTTACTCTGCTTTTCTAGTTGCGCTCAGTCCTAAAATGGAGACAAATCAAATGTTGTCAATGGATCATCAAGGTAAAACTGGGTGGTCCCAAGCTGAGAAACGCTGCTCTAAAATAAAAGTTGTAATCCAGCGAGACAGAGACATTGTTATCCTGAAGTGGTTGAGGAATAAAAGCACAGCAATTGCTACCTCTGATGTCATGCTGCATTTGTTAAATGTTTTTATTCCAATACAGAATTAAAATGTGTTTTTGAAAAGTGTGGTCTCTAACCCCCGCATGCACTACGTGCCAACCACTTCGCGTCTCTGCCACTCATGTTGTGAAGTGGGGGTCTGAATGAACCTCAAGGAGTCGTGCTCGCTCCTCCAACATCCCCTCTTAAACGGTGATACAATAGGAAAGAAATACAGTTTTTTTTTTACCTCCTCTTAGCTGCTGGCTTGCCGCTGCTGCCGTGCCACGTGATCTGCATTTCACACGGTGCACTTCTGTCATATCACGTATGTCCATATTTTCAATCTTTTTTCCCTTTTACCTTTTCACCAATATCGCATTAAATTTTCATTCCTTGTTTGGAATTACATTGTGAAAACGCAATGTATAACAGCCCATGAGTGAATATCATTTATTTCTCTCTGCAAGAAATGTGTCTGACATAACCACGCAGGACTTTTACAAATCTCTTTGCATAAGCTCTTGTCTCTTGTGGACTTCCAGCCTCAGGCGTGGTTACATTGCTGAGCACAAGACTCATCTCGCCGGACATGAAAGTGTCTCTGAGACAATCACGTCACATCTCTTTCCAAGATTTTTTTTGCAGTAGACAGACAAAAAATAATAAAAATTTTACTACTACTACTACTAATAATAATAATCCAACTGAGTTAGCGTAGAAGAAAAACACAGCAAAATAAAACTAAATAATTAATGCAATAACACTGCTAAAGAGTAATTTTATTTAAATTCAAAATATAAAAGTCTTTGAAGTGACCTTTCATTAAGTTTCTTTAAAACTTGGTTAATGTATTTCTCCATTGTTCTATCTATGAATTGACCGATGAGACAACTCACTTTTACTCCTGACACCCTAAAAGGTTCCTCATATTTGGTTTCTTCTTTAAAGACCCTCAGATTCCATTCATTGACTGGATGGTGAGATTGCAGTCTCAGCCTAAGCTGGCCTAAGCTGGTGTGGACACAGGAAACAGAAATCACAATCCATGTTTATTGGTGATTATTATGTTTCAGTTGCATGAATTTTTGTCATTATGTTAGACTAGTCCGTATATTTGAGGAACTTAAATTTATATATGTATATAAAGTGGAGGAGTTCAAGTATCTCAGGGTCTTGTTCACGAGTGAGGGAAGAATGGAGCGTGAGATCGACAGGCGGATTGGTGCGGTATCTGCAGTGATGCGGGCTCTGCATCAGTCTGTCGTGGAAAAAAAGGAGCTGAGCCATAAGGCAAAGCTCTCAATTTACCAGTCGATCTACACTCCTACCCTCACCTATGGTCATGAGCTATGGGTAGTGACCGAAAGAACGAGATCGCAAATACAAGCGGCTGAAATGAGTTTCCTCCGCAGGGTGTCTGGGCTCAGTCATCTGGGAGGGGCTCAGAGTAGAGCCGCTGCTCCTCCGCATCGAGAAGAGTCAGATGAGGTGGCTCGGGCATCTGATCAGGATGCCTCCTGGACGCCTCCCTGGTGAGGTGTTCCGGGCACGTCCAACCGGGAGGAGGCCCCGGGAAGACCCAGGACACGCTGGAGGGACTATGTCTCCGGCTGGCCTGGGAACGCTTTGGGATTCTCCCGGAAGAGCTGGAAGAAGTGGCCGGGGAGAGGGAAGTCTGGGCATCTCTGCTTAAGCTGCTGCCCCTGCGACCCGACCTCGGATAAGCGGAAGAGGATGGATGGATAGATAATAACATCAGTGATGTAAACTGTCTTCTTGGTTAATGCTCTAACATTGAATAAGGGCATATTTAAGGTCTTGGAAGAACAGTGCTGAATTGGCAGAGTGTTATGACTGCTGGAAATGGAAATTAAGTTATTTGTGTTAATGCCGCTTTGTGCAGGTTTTTTCATTTAACCTATAATCTGTTATAGTTTTAATTTGCATTTATGATGCATTGTCTGGGTTTTTTACTTAGACTGAGGTTGATTGTTATAGTGTTAATGCAGTGCACATTTGAGTTAGAGCTCGCTACAGAGTTATCATATCCTAGCAAGGCATTATGGTAAGAACTTGGATTAGAATTACATAGTCAGGAGAGGCAAAATACCTTTGAGATGTTTTCCGAGAGGAACCAGGCGCCAAATCTATTAGGATGCAGACCATTTCACCCGAAGAAATGCGGACTCTCCCAGAAGAGATCCCAGTTGTCCACGAACCTGATGTTTTGTCCGTTACAGAAGCCTTTCAACTAGTTCTTTAATACCAGCAAATGACTGTAGTATTCATCCGATCTTCTAGCCAGAGGTAATGGACCCGAAATGAAGATTTTCACAGCTAGGGTCCTCTCTTTTGTGGCATTAATAAGTGCTATGAAATTCTCTTTAAGAACTTCTGTCTGTTTGTATCGCACTTTGTTTACTCCTGCATGTACTACAATGGTCCCCGCTGTCCTATCCTTGTGCCTCTCAAAGACTGTTGGCTCTCTTCTCGTGATATCTCATACACAAGTACCGGGAAAACAAGAAGCAAAAGATTTCTGTTTAGGGGAAGAACAACTGAGGTTTTGTACAATTGAATCTTCAATAATAAATACATCACCCATGGCTGCTGGAACATTGGGGGAGCAGAGTGAGTTGAAACGGTTCTGGATGGAAATGCTTGCCTGAGCTGGTGGAGGTGATCTAGCCTTATACCCCCACCTACATAGCTGAAACACGGCGAGTCCCTCATTGTCAGCATCATTGCTCTGAAACTCATTTCCCCAATAGTGAGTGGCACGGCATGAAGTTGAAGTTGCTGAATCGGGATGATCTGTAATGATTTCAGCTGCCAAGGAGGATTCTTTCAGCAGGCGAGCCTTCAGTTCAATCAGGTGTTTTCATCTGTTAAGGAGTTGCTGAATCTGATTCTTAAAGGCCTGGAGTTCTTTCACAATGTCCTGTATCTCACCTTCTCCCACTGTCCACTTCCTCTTCTGCTTCGTGTCTTAGGAAAGAAAGAGAGAGCGTGTGATAGTCACAGCATTTTATGGAGTAGATTCTTCACCTCTATAATTTATCTTTATTTATATAAAGAGAGATGGGAAAAAGATATCTGTGATTTATATAAACATATCTGTTAGTCCTTTAAAGATATACTTCAAAAAAGAAGAAGTCTTTAATTCATTAATAGATATTTGTAATGTAATTCAAAAATATCTTTAAATCATGCAAACAAATCTTAAGATAATTAGTAACTTTTTAAAATACTTCTGAGATTTCTTTAATGATTTCAATGTATTTCTAAAACCGATCAGTTAAACTCCTAAGTGCCTGACACATCCAAAATCTGCGTTGTGACCAGCAAGTCCTAAATATTCCTTCATGGAGATACCTGTAATGGAGAAACTCACATGTTTGAAGCTGGACAAAGCCTTTGAAAATCATGTGTGTCTAAGCACATCCACAGAGGCTGCCAGAGGTCAATGGCGCTCTCAGCTCATAGGGAGACGTACACAGAAATGGAGTTCATGTTAAGAGAGCTGGCTGAGTGATGGCCTTGAAACAGTGCCCCATGTTTTCCATTTCTAGTGGATACGGGTGCTAAAAAATCCACTATCAGAGCAGCTGATTTAAAAGATGTTCCAGTGTCAGATGAGCATTTCACAGTAACAGAGGTTCAAGGCACTCGACTCCAGCTGCTTCAGGCTGACATGTTTAGTGGAGGCCATTGAAAGACAGACATGACTTCTTACTCTCCACAGGAACACAAATCTGTTAGGAAGTGACCTGCTTTGTAAATGGGGATGTATTTTAAAATTTACTCTTAATGACAACTATTTAGATGCCCCGGAGGGTTACCTTAAAATGGTTTCAGAAATCCTAATCCAAGAATCAGTTAATTTGTTTGGATTGAAAATTTCTGGCACACAAGGCTCAAATTACAGAGAAGACGTTAGTCCCCATTATTATCTCATCACCATGTGCCTTAAGCTCCTGCACATTTGTGAGCACAAGATAAAAATGAGAATCTGAGAACATAAGAAATGTGACAAACGTGAGGAGACCATTCAGTCCATTAGCTAACGGCTAAACTGTCCCAGTGTCTCCTTTAGATCCTTCTTAAAGGTTGTCCAGGTTTCTGTTTCAACTCCATGTCTCGGTAGTTTGTTTGAGAGTCCCACAACTCTTTGTGCTTCCTGGCTTCAGTCCCAATCACTTTGTGTGTCAATGAGCACGTGATTCAACCCTAAACTGAAATAATTTTGGGATTTTGAAGACCTGGACTAGATCTCCACAGAGTCTCCCCTGCTCAGAATAAACAGGTGTAAGTCTCTGAGTCTGTCACAATCTGTCACAGTATGACATGTCCTTCACTCCCATGATGCTCCTGGTTGCTCTCCTCTGTACAGTGCTGTTATGTCTATTTTGTAGCGTGCTGCCCAGAACTGCACACATTTCTCCAGATGCCGGTTCACTAGTAAGTTATATAGTGTAAGCATAACATCCCTAGTTTGAAATTCAACAGTTTTATGATAGGATATAACATTTTATTTGCCTTTTTATTGCATCTGCACATTGCTTAGACAATGAAAGTATTGTGTTAAAATTGAGATGTTGTTTGTGGACCCTGTCTATATTACAGTGTAGTCTTCTAAACCCCCACCTCATGTCCCCTAATATCCTCTGAAACCTGAAGAAAAAGAGGACATGCGTCCTGTGATAACGGCTTTGTTTAAGAAGGGAATTATAATGCCACATACAAGTCGCTGCAACAGCCCATCTTCCCTGCACAGACAAGAAGGTTTATACAAGAATTATGAGCAATTAATGAGTGTGTAATTCTGCAGTTCCCAGAAGCCTCAGATCCATGCACTATTTCTTGAGGGAATGCTAATTAATAAGAAATTAGCGCCAAGCAGAAGTTTAAAAGTTTATAATTTACTTTTCTGTGTTTCATTTTGGTTCATTCATCTGAATATTGGAAGATTTCACCAACAGAATGTCACACTTTTTCACCTTTCACTGAAAAATATGGAGGAGTACAGCAGAGGATAGACAATGTTAGACTGGTCTGTGTGTGTGTGTGAGTGTGTGTGCGCTCACCCTGCGATGGAGTGGCATCCTGTCCAGTGATTGTTCCTGCCTTTGTACCCAATGCGTGCTGGGATTTGCTCCTTCTACTCCATGACCCTGCTCTGGCTAAACAGTTTAAGAAGATGGATGGATGAATGTTGTTTAGTAAATCTTAGTATAAAGCATAAAAACTGTGTGACTAACAACATTAAACTGAGTAGTGAAAGTGGGGGTCCACAGCATCCTTCTCTCACTGACCACCATCACAAACAAGTGGTAAAGAAGGCCAATTCAATTCTGTCACACAGCAGCCATCCTCTGTATTCGAAGTGTCACTTGTGGCCATCAAGCTGCTGATTTAGGGTGAAGACCCCCAGACTGAAGTCCTCTTTTATCTCAGAGCTGTCAGCCTTCTGAATTCTAGTAGCTGCAGGAGTCCTGCGGTGTTCTGAATTATTATTGTGTGCTCTTCATTATTATTGTTCAAGAATCGTTATTCTGATTTGTAGAAGTCTTATGGTGTGTGTGCTGATTACCACAATGGCTGTCATGTGTGGTCTTGTTTATTGTTTTCTTGTCCCTATTTAACAATGTCCTACGTGTCACACATTCCCGCTGCTCACAAATTTCCCTCTGGGACAATAAAAGTCTTCTGCCGTCCTGAAGAGTAAAAGCCACACATGCAAAGAGACAACATGGAGATTCAACACCGGCAGTGACCAGGAGAAGGACTGGAACAAGAACACTAAATCAAAAGGGCAGAAGTGCGGACCACCACATCATAATACCTCCTGAATAAACACACAAGGGGGTCTGAAATGAGGGGGCAACTCTTAAAGTGGAACAAGTAAAGCATCAGCTGAGCAGAGCAGAAATAAAGGAGCTGAGAGTCTGTCAGGAATCGTCTTATTCAGTGCAGATCATAATACATTGCACAAAAAAATTGAGGGAACTGAATGAACAAAATATTTAACAAGTGGAACATCTTTACTAAGCAATACTATGTAATTCGTTGAGAAGAAGAGAAGAACGATTCTAGAGAAGAATCAGTCAGGAAAGAGAAGGAGAGAGCAACTGTCTGTGGCCAGCATTCCCTTTCTGGGGTTGTCTTGCTGTGTCCTGTCCAGGTCACCTGATGTCACTTTCAGTGGCACCACAACAGGTGACGTTGATTCACAGTCACTTCTGCCTCCTAACTGGACAGACTGATATCCCTGACTTGGTGTTAGACTGGGACGATGAAGTGTCTCCTTTATTATTTTGAGTAGAGTTGTGTCTTATAATACAATTTATATGTCATGTTTACTGGTGTGCTCATACCTCAAAGAAAAAAAATAAAGTCCACTTTTTGTAATGACAACATAATAACTGAATCTTACATCCATTTTACAGTCCTGAAAATGGGTTTTCTAAGAGACAGAAAGAGCCAAGTTTGCTAAATGACTGAATGTGTACTGTGTGATAAATGTGTACAAAAATACTTTACTGCCACAAACCTACAAGATGGATTATGAGGATTATAAAGATGATTCAAAATCATTCAAGGGTGCTTTTGAAAAAAAGGAAAAAATGTTAACAATTATGAAAATTCTTTTTAAACAGTCATGGCAGGCAGGGAGTTCTTCAAATACAAATGTCATTCCTTTATTAAAGGTTTAAGTTTCTCTGTTTTTCTAGAATTGCGCACAATGCTGTCCTCTGAAGTATTAATTGTGTTCTCTATGAGGTGAGCAGCTGCGGCTAATGAGACTTCACAAATATTAACAAATGTCAGTCTAAAGCAGCAAATCCTACGTTTAATTGTGGACATCAAACCTCATTTGACCTTCTCAGTCGTCCATTTCAGTTCCTCACAGTCACCTGAGTGTCATTTAGTGAGCCAGTAGTGTGAGGAGTGAAGGCCGACTGCTCCGTCTGCACTCGTCTGTCATCTGCTGCCTTATTGAGGAGGAGTGCAGATTAAAGTGCAGGAATAGGGAACATTAACTTCACAATAAAATGAAAAGTAAAATAATAAAGGAACAAGTATCTTGTAGGATTTCATTCTTAAACAAATTCCCCACCAGCCGGACCAAAGCTGAACAAAACTTCGGCCGTCGTCTGAGTTCTGCTGTAGAGTTTTTAATTGTGAAATCAGAAATTGTAACTGAAGACATGAAAAGATCTTTAAATTTCACAGTTTTTGGGGGGGGATTCAACACATTGCTTAACAAAGTATGATTAGATAATTAACTCTATTCCAACATAAAGGACATCACAATAATCATTTTACAATCTAAAAATAAATAAAGCAACCAAGAAATTCTAAAGTATTTATATCAATTGCAAGGAATCTCCTACATCTATGGTGCTGTTTAATAAAGATTGTAATTAAGTGTTTTATGAAAATTAATGTGTTGAAATAAACAATATTCATAAACAGTCCACACTCATACTTCACTAAATGACTAGAATTTTGACCATCTATGGCAATACAGCTACGTTAATAACATTTTATTAATATATATAGTCAAGTATTGTTCTCCTAATTTGAAACTTGAGCAACACCATAATATACAAAAAGCTCTAAATATTTAACCACAGAAGATTGATTTTACTTTATTTTCTTGAAGTTTATAAAAATCTACAGTAAACTGACCAGTGAAGAAGCTGGGCTTAATATTTTACACGTCAGGATGATTTTCAGTGCTTTTCGGAACCAGGAATACAAAAAAGCATAAAGAATTGGATTAACTGCAAAGCTCACCTCACTGACAAACACAAAGACATTCCTGATGACTCGTATGACTGGTTTATAATAATCAGTGCTCAGAGACATTATGTTAAGAGGCAGCCAGCAGATAATAAAAGCCCCCACGACTACTCCTAATGTTTTTGCGGCTTTTCTTTCAGACGGTTTTGATATTTTTCTGTCACTCACCTCCTCAGTTTGCCTCTTTTCTATCATACAGTTGATGGCTCTTGAATGGCTTCTTGCAACTACAAATATTCTGATATAAAAACCAATCATCAGTGAATAAGGTACAATAAAAGCAATGACAAAAATAAAAATGATTATATCATTCAAAGTGAACAGTATGCAAGCTTGTTCACATGCCTCTGTTACAAAATAAGAAAAATATAAAAGTATGACTGTAATGAAAAGTGCAAACAGCCACACTCCAGCAATGCTGATCCCTGCAACAGTCAAAGTTATTTTTGAGCTGTAAAACAAAGGATGGCAGACAGCAATGTAGCGATCAATGGATATTAAAACCACATTATATATCACAGATATGCTAAGAATATTTGCAAGTGCCTGATACAAATAACAATAAATAACTCCAAAGTACCAGCAAATTTCAATCAGTCCAATCAAAGTCATGGGCATTACAAAGAAACCCACTAAGAAATCGGCCACTGCGAGTGAAAGGATCAGAAGATTAGTCGGCGTGTGCAGCTGAACAAAATGAGAAATAGAAATGATGACAAGAAGATTTCCAAAGGCTGTCGATAAAAGTAAAAGACACGAGAAAATGTAGCAAAGTCCATACACTTCAGTTTCATAAATCAGTTTATAGCAAGATGCATTACTGTGAGGAAAGCAACGGCCAATTTTCACTTGTTTAAACTCCATGTCTGTCCCTGATGTCACTGAGCCGTCCTGCCTGCACACTGAGATGTTTATACACTGAGGCCCTGCGACTGCCATATTCTCTCTGCTGACGTAATTCGCATGAGGCGTCTCTCTGCTGTGTGTGCTTCACAAATTCTCTCAGGATGTTTGTTTGTTCATTTCAGTTCGTACTCACTAATGAGTTCATCAAATCTCAGATGTCTTCATTATATTTGTTTGTCAGGAGCCGCTCAGGGCTGCGGTGGTCTCTCCTCACAGCTCCACAGTGGTCAGCTGCTGGCTCTCTCCAGTTTGCTTCTTCTCCCTCTGCTTTCTGTTTTTTTCAGCAGATTAATGGGAAGAGGTTGTGCCCAGTGGTGGGCTGACAATTCATTTTGTCTCTGACACCTGTGATCTGATCCTGTATTGAGTGGATTGGACCACCATATTCTAATAAGAAGCCCACACACACACACACGTACATACAGTGTACAGTAACAGCTGTGTGTTTTTCTCTTTTCCGGACCCCCACATTAAATTCCAGACAGTATTTCCCCCGTTGCTCTCTGTCAGTCTGACGTTGTGTTGATTGTCTTTGTCTGATTTACTGGACGTCTTTATTTTCCTAAATCATCAAACACACAACATGCATTTCTCTGTGGCAGTGGCAGGTAAACTCTTAGAATTACATGGCTTACAGTTTATAATAAGCAATTCCGGGTAAGGAGAGCAGGATTTAAAAAGAGCTGTCTCACTGTTACACCAGCCTTGATTGCCATTCTAGGTGACATCAACAGTTAACATTTAATAGGCTCTGTTTTTTGACAGCCCTCCCAGCCTTATGTCTCTAACAAGTAAGATAAAGCTCCCAAAAAACTTATAGGGGAAAAAAATGTAATAAATCTTGGGAAAGGCAATTCCATGTAGGCTGAGCATGCCAAGGGATGTCAAGAAATACAACACACAAAACACAGCACAAGTAATCCTCTTCACAAAGCTCGATGGCCATTCTATCATGGCCATCCGAGAATTACAACACAACAGTACAAACTTATTTATTTTCTTGAGATTACATTATGCCCTCCATGTTCCTGAACGTATCAGCAAGTGTCTTGGGGGGAATAGCAGCAATTTCACGTTGGACGTTATCCTTCAAATCTTCCACAGTGTGAGGCTTGTTCCAATAGACTTTTCCTTTGAGCAGACCCCAAAGTAAGAAATCTGGTGATGTCAGATGTGGTGACTGTTTTGGCCAAAGCCCCTTTGAAATGACCCTGTTGCCGAAGAAGGACTCAATTTCTGCCGATGTGTAACACGTTGCTCCATCTTACTGGAAATAACCGTTCGTTAACTCACAATCAACCAGTTGATTCTGACTTCGCTTAAATGAAGTTTGCACCATGACGATGCGCTGCTCAATACTGTACACCACCATCCTGATGAGAAGTCGAGTGACTGAGTGAAGGAGTACGGGCGGTAGACACCCAGAAGTTGCAAATGGAGGTTAAACATCGTAATGGCTGTCTGGCGCCTACCTCAGGGGCATCCCGGCTTTTTCAAAGCTCCATATACTGAGGAGCATATTACATGTTGCTTTTGTTCAGATTGCTTCATCCTAGTGAGGGTTATTACAAAATATTTGAAGCCTCTTTCGAGTGAATCTCCTTTAAAATGAGGATTTTCAAATTTGACCTAAACTTAACTGTAAGGAATTAAAAATTTGAGTTATGTGTTCATTATTTCTTATTCATCACGATATTGCACATTTAACAACTCCTTATAATAATGGCATATGGTCAGATATCATAAGATCCATTCCTTTTAAATTAAAAGGAGAGATCCCAGAACAGCACACCAACTCAAGAATGTGACCCTTTTTGTGAGTAGTAAAAGTAACATGCTGACATAAATTAAAGCAAAGTAAATTAACACTAGAATCCCTGAAGCCTACAAAAAAGAACATAATGCAGGGCACCTTAAATTCCCTTGCACCTCTTCATCAGTGTCTTTTGTTTTGCAAATGTATCAATCAGCACATACAGCAAGCAGCCTGCTATTTCATGCCCCACTGATGTAGCTGAAGCTCTCCCAGCTCAAGTCTCTTTATCTGGGTGTGAGGTGCCTGGAGTTGTTTAGGTAAATAATATATTGTTATTTGGAATACATACAGTTCATGTGTATTTTGTGTCTACAACGTGTCCTAACCTATGGATGAAGATCTTTCCAGTTCTGGCCCCTCTGATGTCATTTCCAGGCCTGAGCCTATGGATAAAGACTCTTATGGTCCCAGCCCCTTTGATGTCACTTCCTATACTGGCCTTTAATAGCCTCCACCTATCCCCTCAGTTCTGTTTGGACTTCCATTTGTGCACATCAGTGTAATCACTTATTTCAATTTTGCAGCCAGGAAACAATATTCGAGTGGCTGCCCCAAACCTTGCTATAACTCTTGGTCGAGTTTGTGACACTATATACTTATAGTTTAATAGTTTTTAGTTAATCATAACTTGTCACTGTATTATGTGTTAGTAATTAATTTGGTTCACAACAAACACTTTCAATTTGAATTTGATTGAATTAGAATTCAGGTGCATCCTCTAGAATTAATAAATAACAATATTAGAATAACGATAATAGCTTAGTGCAAATAAGTGCTAAAGTAGCACAAAATAGTTTGGGGGTCTCCGAGACCCCCCATTCATGAAAACGTTACCATTTTTGTACGAGCGTTTTGCTTCATTTTATATTTTATATTTGAATTTTCTATTTAAATTAGTATTTTCTTTGGTTTAGATTTTTTAGTCCTGCCTGAGACATTGCTGGTGTATAGTTTGTTGAGGAGCAAGTCCAGTTGATGTGTTTATGAACAATGAGTCAACGACCAACAAAGAAATTCAGTGCAAGTGAAGCCCTGGCTGAAATAATGAAGGAGTTGTTGGATTTCGATACATCAGACAACTCAAATGAAGAGGACAATGATGATGAAAGAAACTCGTCAAGGAGCAAAGTAGTGCATGACTTATGTAACCACCTGTACGGCACAGGCAGGAACATAACATGTGATAATCTTTTCACAGACTACAAGCTGGCTTTGGATTTGATGTAGAAGCGTACTACAATCCTGGGCACAATGAGAAAGAGTAAGAAGGAGATCCCACAAGAGATGCTACCATCAAGAAAGAGAATGGAGTTTTCAACAGTTTTTGGATTCAGCAAAGACCAAGTTGCAATGTGCTCATACATTCCAAAGAAGAATAAAGCTGTGGTTCTTCTAAGCAGAATGCATAATGATGATAAAGTTCCCACTGATGAAATGAAGAAGCCCAAAATGATAACTGACTATAATCAGACAAAAGGGGGTGTTGATAATCTGGACAAAAAATTGTTTGCATGTACAGTGTCAAGCACAAAACCAACAAATGGCCTGTTGTTGTGTTCTTCAACTTACTGGATATTGGTGTCTACAATGCCCTTGTAATCTGGATGTGCCGCAATCTTGACTGGAATAAGAACAAGAAATATTGTCGTTGATTCTTCTTTTGTGAGTTAGGTGAATCTTCGACGAAGCCATTGATTGAGCGCCATTCTAAAAAACACAACAAGCACGACGACACAGTGTCAAACGTTCCATTGAGAGCACTGGAGTCACTGTTCCGCTGAAACAGCTCCATGGAGATGCAGCAAATGTAGCTAAGAAGTGACGCTGTCACATGTGCCCAAGGGCAAAGCAGAGAAAGATAAAGACTGCTTGTTCCCAGTGCAAACTAAGAATTCTTTGTGTGGTCCCCGGTCGGGGCTTTAGCCCGGCCGGGACGCCCAGGAGGACGAGAGGAGGGCTTGTGCCTCCTCCAGACTGAGAAGGGGCGTCCGTCCTGGTTATGCAGGAGGCCTCGGGTAGGGGGCTTTGAAGCCCAGCCCTGTAGGCACCCGTGGCCACCGCCAGGCGGCGCCCCAGTGCCTGTTTATCCCAGGAGCCCGGCACTTCCGCCACACCAGGAAGTGCCGGGGAAGACGACAGGGGAGACACAGATGGCTCCCGGGTGCGCAGCCTGCACTTCCACCACACAGGGGTGTGGCCAACGCTAAGTGCCGGGAAGCAGCTGGAGCCCATCCGGGTTACCATAAAAGGGGCCGCCTCCCTCCAGTCATTGGTGGATGTCGGGAGGTAGTTGGCAGAGCTGGAGAGAGGACAGGAGGCGGCCAGAGGAAAGGCACAGAGACTGTGGGCCCTGGACTTTGGGGAAATCGGTGCAAGAGGCACTGGGGTTTGTGAGTGCACGTGACTTTTATATTGTAAATAGTGTATATAATAAACAGTGTGTTGGGAGAAATATGCTGTCCGTCTGTCTGTGTCCGGGCCAGCGTTTACATTTGCCAGGAACATTCAGAGCACTCCCTTGTGTTTCTGGCCTGCAAACAAGTTAAAGTTGAGGCAGATTCTGAGTGCGAATCAGATGTGTAACATGTCTTGTTTTAGTGCTACTATGACTGTATTTTATATGATTTGGTGAAAAGAACACTGAACACGCATTACTATTACAAAGGTAAGATGTAAACCATTGAAAATTTACATCACATTTACTTCATTTCAGAGTTAATAAAAATTTCTGAAGTTATTGTATTGCTTTTTAATCAGATTTAACCAGTTTAAAATGGTCTGCAAGACCCCTCATTCATGGAAATGTTATAAAAATGCCATTTATGGATGAGGGTTAAATATATTAGAATTCAGGTGACCTTCTAGAAGGTCAGACAGATGTTGAGATCAGCGAGAGGTGGCCTGTGCTTTTTTTATGAGAACCAGGCGATTTCGTTTTGGTAACAATGGCACTAACATACTCCTCCTTGAACCGTCACCTTATCGTGGTGGAGGGGTTTGCGTGTCCCAATGATCCTAGGAGCTATGTTGTCCGGGGCTTTATGCCCCTGGTAGGGCCACCCAAGGCAAACTGGTCCTGGGTGAGGGATGAGACAAAGAGCGGTTCAATAAACCTCCAATGAAAATAAAACTTGGACAACGTTTTCCCTTGCCCGACGCTGGTCACCGGGCCCCCTCTGGAGCCAGGCCTGGAGGTGGGGCTCGATGGCGCGCCTGGTGGCCGGGCCTGCACCCATGGGGCTCGGCGGGCACAGCCGAAGAGGTAACGTGGGTCCTCCTCCCCATGGGCTCACCACCTATGGGAGGGGCCAAGGAGGTTGGGTGCAATGTGAGTTGGGTGGTGGCGGCGGGACCTTGGCGGTCTGATCCTCGGCTACAGAAACTGGCTCTTGGGACGTGGAATGTCACCTCTCTGAAGGAGAAGGAGCCTGAGCTAGTGCGCGAGGTCGAGAGGTTCCGGCTAGATATAGTCGGACTCACCTCGACGCACAGCTTGGACTCTGGAACCAATCTCCTTGAGAGGGGCTGGACTCTCTACCACTCTGGAGTTGCCCCGGTGAGAGGCGAGCAGGTGTGGGCATACTTATTGCCCCCGACTGGAGCCTGTGCATTGGGGTTTACCCCGGTGGACGAGAGGGTGGCCTCCCTCCGCCTTTGGGTGGGGGGAAAGGTCCTGACTGTTGTTTGTGCGTATGCCAACAGCAGTTTGGAGTATCCACCCTTTTGGAGTCTCTGGAGGGTTGCTAGAGGGCATACCTTCTGGGGATTCCCTCGTTTTGCTGGGAGACTTCAATGCTCACATGGGCAATGACAGTGAGACCTGGAAGGGCGTGATTGGGAGGAATGGCCCCGATCTGAACCCGAGCGGTGTTTTGTTATTGGACTTCTGTGCTCGTCACGGATTGTCCATAACGAACACCATGTTCAAGCATAAGGGTGTTCATATGTGCACTTGGCACCAGGACACCCTAGGCCTCAGGTCGATGATCGACTTTGTGGTCGTGTCGTGGACTTGCGCCATATGTCTTGGACACTCGGGTGAAGAGAGGGGGGAGCTGTCAACTGATCACCACCTGGTGGTGAGTTGGCTTCGATGGTGGGGAAGATGCCGGTCAGACCTGGTAGGCCCAAACGTGTTGTGAGGGTCTGCTGGGAACGACTGGCAGAGTCCCCTGTCAGAAGTAGCTTCAACTCCCACCTCCGCAGAACTTCAACCACGCCCCGAGGGAGGTGGGGACATTGAGTCGAATGGGCCATGTTCCGTGCCTCTATTGTTGAGGCGGCTGACCGGAGCTGTGGCCGCAAGGTGGTCGGTGCCTGTCGTGGCGGCAATCCCGAACCCGTTGGTGGACACCGCGTGAGGGATGCCGTCAAGCTGAAGAAGGAGTCCTATAGGACTTTTTGTCCTGTGGGTCTCTGGAGGCAGCTGATAGGTACCGGCAGGCCAAGCGAACGCGGCCGGTTGTTGCTGAGGCAAAACTCGGGCATGGGAGGAGTTTGGAGAGGCCATGGAGAACGACTTTGGACGGCTTCGAGGAGATTCTGGTCCACCGTCCGGCGTCTCAGGAGGGGGAAGCAGTGCAGTGTCAACACCGTATATAGTGGGGATGGTGCGCTGCTGACCTCACGACGTTGGGTCGGTGGGAGGAGTACTTCAAGACCTCCTCAATCCCACTAACATGCCTTCCATGAGGAAGCAGAGCCTGGGGACTCTGAGGTGGGCTCTCCCATCTCTGGGACTGAAGTCACCGAGGTGGTCAAAAACTCCTTGGTGGCAGGGCCCGGGGTGGATGAGATCGCCGAGTTCCTTAAGGCTCTGGATGTTGTAGGACTGTCTTGGTTGACACGCCTCTGCAACATCGCATGGACATCGGGACAGTGCCTCTGGATTGGCAGACCGGGGTGGTGGTCCCCCTCTTTAAAAAGGAGGACCGGAGGGTGTGTTCCAACTATAGAGGGATCACACTCCTCAGCCTCCCTGGAAAAGTCTATTCGGGGTTCTGGAGAGGAGGGTCCGTCGGATAGTGAACCTCGGATTCAGGAGGAACAGTGTGGTTTTCGGTCCTGGTCGGAACAGTGGACCAGCTCTTCACCCTTAGCAGAGTCCTGGAGGGTGCATGGGAGTTTGCCCGACCGGTCTACATGTGTTTTGTGGACTTGGAAAAGGCATTCGACCGTGTCCCTCGGGAATCCTGTGGGGGTGCTCGGGAGTATGGGGTACCGGACCCCTGATAAGAGCTGTTCGGTCTCTGTACAACCGTGTCAGAGCTTGGTCCGCATTGCCGCAGTAAGTCGAGCCCGCTTCCAGTGAGAGTTGGACTCCGCCAGGGCTGCCCTTTGTCACCGATTCTGTTCATAACTTTATGGACAGAATTTCTAGGCGCAGCCAGGGTGTTGAAGGGGTCGGTTTGGTGGACTCAGGATTGGGTCACTGCTTTTGCAGATGATGTTGTCCTGTTTGCTTCATCAGGCCGTGATCTTCAGCTCTCTGGATCGGTTCGCAGCTGAGTGTGAAGCGGCTGGGATGAGAATCAGCACCTCCAAATCCGAGAGCATGGTCCTCAGCCGAAAAGGGTGGAGTGCCCTCTCAGGGTTGGGGAGAGATCCTGCCCCAAGTGGAGGAGTTCAAGTATCTCGGGGTCTTGTTCACGAGTGAGGGAAGAATGGAGCGTGAGATCGACAGGCGGATCGGTGCGGCATCCGCAGTGATGCGGGCTCTGCATCGGTCTGTCGTGGTGAAAAGGAGCTGAGCCGTAAGGCAAAGCTCTCAATTTACCAGTCGATCTACCTTCCTACCCTCACCTATGGTCATGAGCTATGGGTAGTGACCGAAAGAACGAGATCGCGAATACAAGCGGCTGAAATGAGTTTCCTCCGCAGGGTGTCTGGGCTTTCCCTTAAAGATAGGGTGAGAAGCTCAGTCATCCGGGAGGGGCTCAGAGTAGAGCCGCTGCTCCTCCGCATCGAGAGGAGTCAGATGAGGTGGCTCGGCATCTGATCAGGATGCCTCCTGGACGCCTCCCTGGTGAGGTGTTCCGGCACGCCCAACCGGGAGGAGGCCCCGGGGAAGACCCAGGACACGCTGGAGGGACTATGTCTCCCGGCTGGCCCGGGAACGCCTTTGGGATTCTCCGGAAGAGCTGGAAGAAGTGGCCGGGAGAGGGAAGTCTGGGCCTCTGCTTGCTGCTGCCCCCGCGACCCGACCTCGGATAAGCGGAAGAGAATGGATGGATGGATGGATGGGCACTAACATAATACTGAGTTCAAGCTGTAATATCTTATCTTCACATATGAGTTTATCATCAACCAATCTGCCCTGAGTTCTTTTACATTACAAACGTGAAACTGGTGAGCATTTCCCAGTGGTCCCAACAAAATTATACAGCAGATCTCCTGAACTTCCTCAGAAAGAGACGAGAAGCATTTGGGCACGAAATGAAAAATCTGTTGGATAAGCTGGATGGCCAGGCATTCTATTCTGACCTTTAATGTTGAAATATGTTTTTTAAGCAATATTAACATCTTGTTTAAGTGCCTAACCTTTATTGTTTAAAGAATGTCCTATTTAATAAAAGTTCTGTTACAGCAGCACTGCACAGAGAAGTCACAGTCAGTTTTATTTAAAGTTTGCAGGTGGTCACATTACTTTGAGCCAAACCGTAGTCTGTGTGGAGTGGTCTGCTTTTTGATCTCTATACTTGGTATGCATTAATATGAATATACTTTATATGAAATGAGTTAATTATTAAAATGTGTAATAATTGGTCCCATAATAAAGAAACAGGACTGCTAAGCACTGCTGTGACTTTTGTTCTGCACTGCCAGATTATGTCTGTAAAACGTTCGATATGTCGGTGAGTTGACTCGTCATAAATGATGTTGAAATCCCAAGCTGGGACAAGCTGCTCACACCAGGTTACTGTGAGGTGCCACCAGGACAGAGTCGGACTTGACACAACCATTAATTTGGAACATGGGGTGAGAAAATGGATGGATGAAAAAGACATTACAGAAAATCAATGAAATGATGAAGCACCTGGTTATCTAAAATGACTGAATAGGAAGAGCCAACATTAGAATTTATCATCACTACAATGTCATTAAGCTTGAGTCTTCATACTTTAAATTAATTCTTAGATGTATTTTATTAATCTCAAAAAAAAGCTTTGACAATCCAGGAAACAGGAAACAACAAAGTTTGTCATTGATACATTTGATTTATTTCCTGATTGTGACGTATTAATGTGTATTGTTGTGAATTGCCATTCCAGATAATCACAGCTACTGTCACACTTAACTTTCTTTTTCTCTCTGATGTCAAGTTCTCCTCTCAGGTTTGTCCACTTATGCTGAACTTTTTCACTTTTCAACCTTGCTGTTTCTCTTGGCCTTTTATTTCTTTTATTTATGCTCAGATACATATTGTGTAAGCTCACATTTATTCCTTTTGATAGACACATCAGAAACTGCTCAGGCTTTCTTTTTCTTTTATTTTTAAAAATGGCTACAGAGTTGTAGAAAACAATGGTTCTTACTACTTAATACGCAGAAAGTGTTTAGCTATTTTGACAAGAGATTTAAAAATATAACAACACAGTACAGAGGTGTGCGCTCACTCATTGATATTTTATTTCTTTGTAATGAATGCTTTAGTGAGGATTTGAACACAAGTGTCTTTAAATGACATTAACAAAGATCTGGTGTTTTTTATATCCATGTGTTTAGATAAACTTCAGCATGTTGATTTCAAACACGTGAAAGTTCTTTATGTCAAGTCGTGTCACTAATTCCAGACAATGCTGTGACTGTCCACTCAGATCCTAAATTTGATTCAGTTCATCGTATTTCCTGATCGTGATGTCTGTTCAGGTGAAATGCCATTATATAAACACACACAGCTGAAGTCATTTTGTGTTAAATTCCTTGACTTTGCTCTCTGGTGTCAGTTTTCATCTCAGGTTTCTCCAGTCTGCACTGAGTTTTATTTAATTTGTTCCCTTGACGGCTCTTCTTTTCCCCTAACCACAGGCTGATGAGTTGCAGGTTACACAATCCTTTGCACTGTTGAAGTTGATGAAAGTGTCTCTCTTCCCAGAATTCTTTTTTATGTTAGTATTACTGTACATTTTAACTGTAAGCACACTTTCCATGGAGCAGCTCATCAACACATTTTAGGAGGACGTGCTGCTACAGACAGAGGGCCATTTCACACTGAGGGGATTTGTTCAGTAATCAGAAGAGCAGACAGACACCTTTGTCAGACAAGTAGGATTTAGAAGGTGAAAACTTAAAACAGACCAATTCTGTTTTTAAGAAGGATCATTTTCTGCACCTTCCACATGTGTAACAACAAAGCTCTTAAACTGCTGGTTATCTTTATGCTTACTAACATCATGGATGTGTACTGATATGTGTTGTCAAAATGACATTAGCACAGAGAGGGGCTAGGGGAGTTCACCTTGGTCCTGACAAAGTTTAAAAAGTCCTCACCCTGGTACCTAACAGCAGTGAGGGTAATGTTGCTTAGCACATGGAGGTCTATGCAATCCGCCAAGGACACACCCCTCCTAGACCATCACTGATTCATTGAGAAACTGGCCATACTCAATGATGTTACAGGCTCCATAATGTTCATCACGGCATCTCCAGACTCTTTCACTTCTGTCAGATGTGCTCAGGGTGAGCCTGCTCTTATCTGTGAACAGAACGGGGCACCAATGGTGGAGCTGCCATGTGCGGTATTCTCTGGCAAATGCCAATCAAGCTGCAAGGTAATGGGGCTGTGAGCAGAGGTCCCACTAGAGGATGTTGGGTCCTAATTTTTCCCTCATGAAGTCTGACAGTTTTTTGAGAAACATGCAGACCAGTACCCAGCTGGAGGTCATTTTGCAGGGCTCTGGTGCCCCACCTGTTCCTGCCGGTCCTGCTACTTAGTTGATGCCCTTCTACAGCCCTGTCCAGCTCTCCTCATGTAACAACCTGTCTCCTGGTATCTCCTCCATGCTCTTGAGACTTTCTTGTGACGGCATGTATGGATGTGCCATTTTGGAGAAGCTGGACTACCTGTGTAACCAGAATTGGCTACAGTTACTACCTCATGCTACCAGTAGTGACGGGGACACCAGCACAAAAGCAAAGCTAGAGAAGAATCAGTCAGGAACCAGAAGGAGAGAGCAACTGTCTGTGGCCGCCATTCCCTTTTTGGGGTTGTCTTGCTGTGTCCTCTCCAGATCACCTGTTCTCACTTTCAGTGGCACCACAGCAGGTGATGTTGATTCACAGTCACTTCTGCCCCCTAACTGGACAGACTGATATCCCTGACTTGGTGTTAGACTGAGATGATGAAGTGTTCCCTTCATTATTTTGAGTAGTGTTGTATCTTATAATAAACTTTATTTGCTCATACCTCAAAGAAAAAAGTGAAGAAAATTTATTTTGTAAACAATTTTTTTATTTCCAAATAATTACGACGTAATAACAGTGAATCTTACATCCATTTTACAGTCCTGAAAAGTGGGGTTTTCTAAGAGACAGAAAGAGACAAGTTTGCGAAATGTCTGCATGTGTAATGCATGCTAAATTTGTACAAAAATAATGGAATAAAGCCACTGCTCAAGCATGGAGGAGGATGGTGGTGGAGAAAGTACGTCGTCAGTAGGATGCTGCAAGGTGGGCCAAGGCAGTCTCCCTTGGAAAACAGGGGCAGTGGACACGGTGGGACAGTGTCGAAAGGAGGAAGCTTAGCTGGAACGATGTGTGGGCCATGGAGGCGAGGAGTCTGAGCTTTACCATTAGAGCCACTTATGACATCCTTCCAACACCAACCAATCTCCATCAGTGGATTGGTGAAGATCCAGGGTGTGCCCTTTGCTCCAGGCCAGCCTCCCTCCGGCATATACTCAGAGGGTGTAAGACTAGTCTCACCCAAGGGTGATACACTTGGCGCCACAACCAGGTCCTAAAGAGCATTGCGTCCACAATGGAGGAAGAACGATCTCTAATTAATGCCCTTTCACCACCAATATCTAATCATCCATGGACGATTGCCTTTGTCCAAGAAGGTG
>NC_053156.1:7912623-7938270 GCF_016835505.1 Polypterus senegalus
ATTTTGGTTGTTCAAAAATAAAAATGCTGATAATACAATTTATGTAATTGTTCTTTTCCAAACACTGAAACGGACATGACAAGATGAAACAGAATATTACATATCCATAAATGATGGCAGTACTGTAGTTAAATATTCTGTGAAAACATATATAAAGGGACAACATTATCTTTATTAAAATTTCATGCGCAAAGCCTTTAACACAGAAGCACAGTACAGTGGGCAATGAACTCTTTTTGATATTATAAAGTTTAAGTTATTATATAATCTTTTTGATTTTCTAACATCATGTACTGAACTTTTTAAAATGTCACTATGAAAGTTTTTATACTTTTCAAACACTTGGTAATGTACAGTAATAAGAACTACGAGGCCTTGACTGGCAAGGTGAAGACAATTAATGGAGAACCGCTAAGTTGTACCCGTGTGAAAATGTCCGCTACGTCAGACTTGCTTTCTCATGTGAACGTGAAACTACGTGAAATGAGGCGGCAGAGCTAATCACAGCCCCAAGATGTACAGGTGATTCACAAATGAGTGTGTGTGCCAGAGGATGGACTGCTTCTCTGCCCAGGGTTGGGTCTGATCAGCCATTTGAAGTGGCTCGGAAAGACTTGTCCTGTCACTCCAATGCAATTGTTATAAGTGACTTGTAAAATGTGACAAATGTCCTGGATTGTTCTGATTGGGACATGTGCTTTATAACTGGTGCTGAATGTTGTATGGTTGAGGAAAGAAGAAGAGCATTCTGGGAGCATTATGGAACCACCTCAGGATGAAGAGACATCCATCACAGTGCACAAATGTCCAAATAACTTCAGCTCTAATTGTGACCAGTACAATTAAATAATAAATACAAATCTTCAACAGTCAGAGTACCATTTTTACAAAGGAAAATTTACTCAAAATTTTTTCCATTGTAAGTAGAACATTGCCCAAAAAATTTTGACAGTCCTTTCAACAGTATTCCTCCAGAGTAACATCAGGTCCCTAAAGTCCTATCCTCTACCAGACTGCTTGGTAAATTATACGGTAGTGTGAGAATAATTTAGAGGTAGAAGAGTTTAATATTCTGGTTTGCAGTGCATATTGAAAACTGTAAGCATTTGTTTAATAAATGTCATGAAGAGAGCTACTGAAATGGTTAAGTAAATTACAGATAAGAATATGCTGGGAGAAGGTTGATGTAATACACAAAATCAATCAATCAATCAATCAATCAACATTTATTTATATAGCACATATTCATACAAAAAAATGTAGCTCAAAGTGCTTTACAAAATGAATAGAAAAATAGAAGACACAATAAAAAATAAACATAAGTCAACATTAATTAACATAGAATAAGAGTAAGGTCCGATGGCCAGGGTGGACAGAAAAACAAAAAACTCCAAAGGCTGGAGAAAAAAAATAAAATCTGTAGGGGTTCCAGACCACGAGACCGCCCAGTCCCCTCTGGGCAATCTACCTAACATAAATCATCATATTTTCATGGAAGGACCTGATGATGATGGTCACGTAGACTTCTGGCTTTCAGTCCATCATTGTTGGAGCATCATGATGCTTTGAGTAGGTGGTGGTGGCGCAGGCCGCCACCACAAAGAAACCGGAAAAAGAAACAGAAGAGAGAGTAGGGGTCAGTACGGATTTTAGAGCCACCATGAATAGTTATTATGAAGAATTGAACACACAGAGTATCAGGATTATGTTAAAGTGAAGTTATAAAAAGGCCATGTTAAAGTAATGTGTTTTCAGTAGTGTTTTAAAGTGCTCTACTGTATTTGCCTGGCGAATTCCTATCGGCAGGCTATTCCAGATTTTAGGTGCATAGCAGCAGAAGGCCACCTCACCACTTCTTTTAAGTTTAGCTTTTGGAATTATAAGGAGACACTCATTTGAAGATCTAAGGTTACGATTTGGAATATAACGTGTCAGGCATTCCGATATATAAGATGGAGCGAGATTATTTAAGGCTTTATAAACCATAAGCAGTATTTTAAAGTCAATCCTGAATGACACAGGTAACCAGTGTAGTGACATCAAAACTGGAGAAATGTGTTCGGATTTTCTTTTACCAGTTAGGATTCTAGCAGCTGCATTCTGCACTCGTTGCAAATGATTTATGTCTTTTTTGGGTAGTCCTGAGAGGAGTGCGTTACAGTAATCTAGTCTACTGAAAACAAAAGCGTGAATTAATTTCTCAGCATCTTTCAATGATACAAGAGGTCTAACTTTAGCTATGTTTCTTAAATGAAAAAATGCTGTCCTAGTGGTCTGATGAATATGCGATTTAAAATTCAGATTACAGTCAACGGTTACCCCTAAATTTTTTACTTCCGTCTTAACTTTTAACCCTAGTGCATCAAGTTTATTTCTGATAACCTCGCTGAATCCATTATTGCCAATTACCAAAATTTCAGTTTTCTCTTTATTTAGTTTGAGAAAATTACTATTCATCCATTCAGAAATACCAGTAAGACATTGTGTTAGTGTATCGAAAGAGTCAGAGTCATCAGGTGCTATTGATAAGTACAGCCTCGGGTGAAGACGTCACTTCCGGCCCATCTTTGATGACGTCACTTCCGTCCTCTGATGATGACGTCACTTCTGGTCCATTCATGATGACGTCACTTCCGGCCTCTGGTGATGATGTTACTTCTGGCCCTCCCACAATGACATCATTTCTGCTCTAATCATGTCCAGCAGCCATTTTCTGTATAAATAGCCACCCACCATCATCAACTGTTGTCTAATGTCTGATTTATTTCTGCATTCCGACCAAATTTTGCTACAGTCAATATATGGGGCTATTCCCCAACTCTTTATAATTGTTTTTGTGTAAGTTATTTCGTCACAATTGGCATAGTCGGCAGGATACAGTTCCAGAATGAGCAAGGGACAGGACCTGAATACCGTTCTGAACACTTTGGCAGCGGAACTTCAACAGGTGAAAATCCAACTCAGTGATACGAGGACCCGACTGGCTGAATCAGAAGCATGTGCCATGGCAGCTGTAAGGGTAGAGACGTCACGGTCAGTACCTTCTCTATTAACTTACTTAACTGAAGGAGATGACATCGAAACCTACTTCTTAGTATTCGAGCGTAACACTAAGCATAACGCCTGGCCGCAGTTGGAGTGGGCCTACATTCTGGCACCCTACTTGAAGGGGGAAGCGCAGAGGGCTTATTACGATCTGACGGAGGAGCAGGCTGCCGATTATGATACTCTCAAGAGAGAAATATTTAAACGCTACGCTGTATCTGCGGCTCAGCAGGCGACTGAATGGAGAGAGTGGAAGTTCAATCCTGATCGATGAATCCGTACATAAGTGTACGAGGTGTGGGGCAAAGTAGGATGCTGCCTACAGCCAGATGTAAACAGTGCCCAGCGTATGGCCGAGCTCCTGATGATTGAGACCTTCATTAATACTCTCCCTGACAGAGTCGCCCAGCAAGTCTGTAAAGAAGAGGTCACCTTAATGGATAACCTCGTACAAATAGTAGAGCGTCATTGGGCAGTTTGCAAGTCTGAAGGGTCGGAACAGCACTCTCACCCATCCTGACAAATTTGTGTACCTTTTAATGAGCCTACCCAATCTCCTCCTGACATCTCTACCCAGGATGAAAGAAAGACCGATCTATCCCCCACGCTGTTTGAAGTGTGGAGAGGTAGGACATCTATTCACTGCATGCCCATCCCCAGAGCCGATGGATTGTTCATTTGTAAAGAAGGAGAGGTACTGTACTGTAGTCAATCCTTTATCTTTTCCTTATACAAGAGCAGTAGTGCTTAATGGCTTTAAAGTTACTGCGATGTTTGATTCCGGGAGTAACATTTCTATTGTTGCTCGCCGTTATGTTTTCAAACTGATCTTATGGTTTAGCCATTGTCGTGGTAAATGTATTCATGGGGACATGCGATATTACAATGCCGTTTCCTGTATCATCTCTGTGGAAAATGTTATGAAAACTACAATAGTAGCGGTAATGGCAAATCCACCATATCCAGTGATACTGGGGCAGGACTGGTCCTATAATAAAAGTGGTAATAATATTTCTGCAATTGTAATCAAAGAGGGTTTGGTAATCGAAAGTAAGGATACTACTCCAGCTGCCTCCATGCAGTGCAATAGCTCCCCTATCCTTGATTCGGTTAGTTTAATAGATGGAGATGAAGGTTCGTCGGGCACTACGGGAGGCACAGCACCTACCGTAGGACCTGCTTCGACTGAAACTCCACCCCTTAAGGTAGCGCAGGACCCCCTGAATGAATTAGCTTCTCAGTTTAAATTTACTCCGTCATCCTTTAAAAGGGAGCAGTGGAATGATGATTCCTTAAAATTCACTAGAAATGCGGTGGTATCAGTAAATGGACAAATGTCTACAGATCCTATTCCACGAATGCCCTACTTTGTATGAAAAAATGATTTATTGTATCGAGTGGCTGAACACGAAGGTGAAACTAGGAATTTGTTGCTAGTTCCACGCACGTATTGCCGTCAAGTGTGTGAATTAGCACATGCCCATTTACTCAGAGCCCATTTGGGGACCGAAAACACTTTGAAGGGTATTAAGTTCTGATTCTATTGGCCGGGAATAAACGAGGAGGTCAGACGTTTCTGTACATCGTGTCCAGAATGTCAGATTCGTCACATTCCTAGAAGGGACCGTGCTCCTCTTATTCCTCTACCCCTTATTGACGTCCCATTTGAAAGAGTAGGTATTGACCTCGTAGGACCCCTTGAACCTTCCATACGTGGTCACAAATATATAGTATATTGGTTTTAGTTGATTATGCCACGTGATTTCCAGAGGCGGTTCCTTTGCGCTCCTCAAATTCTAAAAATATTGCAGGGGAAATTGTAGGGATATTTGCACGTGTTGGGATTCCCAAAGAGGTTTTAAATGACCAAGGAACTCCCTTCACTTCGGAGACATTCAGGGAAGTTGCTAGATTACTGCAAATATCACATCTGAAAACTTCGGTTTATCACCCTCAAACAGATGGGTTGGTAGAACGATTCAATCAGACACTCAAACAGATATTACGCAAGGTAGTTAGCGAGGATGGGAGGAACTGGGATAAGTTACTACCCCTCGTACTTTTTTGCTTATCGAGAAGTCCCACAAGCCTCCACGGGGTTTTCTCCTTTTGAACTCCTGTATGGAAGACAGTCCTGCGGTCTATTGGATATACTAAAAGAAGGATGGGAAGAAGAGGTACTTCCATCCTCTAATATTTTAGAATATATCATGCAGTTACGTGATAGATTAAATAAAATTAAACCGGCACTAAAAGACCATACGGAAAAAGCTCAAGCAGCGCAGGTGCAGCATTATAACTGCAACACCACCCTTCGGGAATTTAATGGTGATGGTGCTCATACCTACTTCCGATTCCAAATTATTGGTTCATTGGCAAGGGCCATACGAGATTAAGGAATGAAAAGGACTCGCCGATTATTTGGTTAAACAACCTAATCATCGACCGAGTGAGCGGGTATATCATATTAACAACAACAACATTTATTTATATAGCACATTTTCATACAAACAGTAGCTCAAACTGCTTTACATAATGAAGAAATAGAAAAATAAAAGACACAATAAGAAAACAAAATAAATCAACATTAATTAACATAGAATAAGAGTAAGGTTCAATGGCTAGGGGGGACAGAAAAAACAAAAAAAAAACTCCAGACGGCTGGAGAAAAAATAATATCTGTAGGGATTCCAGACCATTAGACTGCCCAGTCCCCTCTGGGCATTCTACCTAACATAAATGAAACAGTCCTCTTTGGATTTAGGGTTCTCACGGAAGGACTTGATGATGATGGTCACGTAGACTTCTGCCTTTTAATCCATCCATCATTGTTGGAGCATCATGATGCTTTGAGTAGGTGGAGGTGGAGCAGGCCGCCACCACAAAGAAACCGGAAAAAGAAACAGAAAAGAGAGTAGGGGTCAGTACGGATTTTAGAGCCACCATGAATAGTTATTATGATGAATTGAACATACAGAGTATCAGGATTAAGTTAAATTGAAGTTATAAAAAGGCCATGTTAAAGTAATGTGTTTTCAGCAGTGTTTTAAAGTGCTCTACTGTATCAGCCATGCTGAATTCCTATTGGCAGGCTATTCCAGATTTTAGGTGCATAACAACAGAAGGCCGCCTCACCACTTTTAAGTTTTGTTCTTGGAATTCAAAGGAGACACTCATTTGAAGATCTGAGGTTACGCTTTGGAATATAAGGTGTCAGACATTCCGATATATAAGATGGAGTGAGATTATTTAAGGCTTTATAAACCATAAGCAGAATTTTAAAGTCAATCCTGAATGACACAGGTAACCAGTGTAGTGACATTAAAACTGGAGAGATGTGCTCGGATTTTCTTTTCCTAGTTAGGATTCTAGCAGCTGCATTCTGCACTCGTTGCAAACGATTTATGTTTTTTTTAGGTAGTCCTGAGAGGAGTGCATTACAGTAATCTAGTCGACTGAAAACAAACGCGTGAACTAATATCTCAACATCTTTCAATGATCTAAGAGGTCTAACTTTACTTATGTTTCTTAAGTGAAAAAATGCTGTCCTAGTGATCTGATTAATATGCAATTTAAAATTCAGATTACAGTCAACAATTACCCCTAAGCTTTTTACCTCCGTCTTGACTTTTAATCCTAATGTATCCAGTTTATTTCTAATAGCCTCATTGTATCCATTATTGCCAATCACTAAGATTTCAGTTTTCTCTTTATTTAACTTGAGAAAGTTACTATTCATCCATTGTGAGATACAAGTCAGACATTCTGTTAGTGTATTGAGAGAGTCGGGGTCATCAGGTGCTATTGAGAAGTACAGCTGTGTGTCATCAGCATAGCTGTGGTAGCTCACGTTGTGCCCTGAGATAATCTGACATAATGGAAGCATGTAGATTGAGAAGAGCAGCGGACCCAGGATAGAGCCTTGTGGAACACCATATAGTATATCATGTGACTTCGAGTTGTAATTACCACAACTTACAAAGAATGTTCTCCCTGCCAGGTAGGATTCAAACCAATTTAATACCCTGCCAGAGAGGCCCACCCATTGACTAAGGCGATTTCTAAGAATATTGTGATCAATGGTGTCAAATGCAGCACTCAGATCTAAGAGGATGAGAACAGATAAATGGCCTCTGTCTGCATTCACTCGCAAATCATTTACTACTTTAACGAGTGCAGATTCTGTGCTGTGATTTGTTCTAAAACCCGACTGAAATTTATCAAGAATAGCAGGTTTATTGAGGTGGTCATTTAACTGCATAATGGCTGCCTTCTCTAGAACTTTACTTAAGAAAGGCAGGTTAGAGATGGGTCTAAAATTTTCAAGAGCGAGGGGTCGAGATTATGTTTCTTGAGTAGGGGTTTAACTACAGCAGTCTTAAGACAGTCTGGGAAGACCCCCACATTTAATGACGAATTTACTATGTCAAGAACTTTATCAATTAGCACGCCTGATATTTCTTTGAAAAAACTTATTGGTATTGGGTCAAGGATGCAGGTGGAGGGTTTCAGTTGCGAGACTATTTTATGTAAATCAGGTAAATCTATCCTAGTGAAAATATTGAGTTTGTTTATAACGGAGTACTGGGGCTCAGGAGGATCCGCAGTGTTGGGGAGATATACTATATTATTTCTAATATCATTAATTTTTTGATTGAAAAATACAGCAATAGCCTCACAGGTTTCACTGGAAGTATTTTGGAGTCATTCCTTTGAGTTACCTGGGTTTAGAAGATGATCAATCATAGAAAATAAGACTCTGGGATTACTAGCTTTGTTATTTATAATCTTAGAGAAATAGCAGCACCTCTCAAGGTGGACTGTGTTATTGTATTCTGTTATTTTAACCTTCAATATCTCATAGTGGATAATCAGTTTAGTTTTCCTCCATTGACGCTCAGCTCTACGACATGTTCCCTTTAAATCAGACACTCTTTGGGTCTTCCATGGTATAACAATGCTAGAAGATTTTTTAACTGTCTTTTCAGGTGTGACTATGTCAACAGCAGCTCTCACTTTAGTATTAAATCTTTCCACCTTACTATTTACATTATCCTCACTATTGTAGTTGGCACTATAAACGGACTGATTGCTTAGAATGTTTGTAAGTTTTAAAGCTGCTGATGAGTCAAAGAAGAGTTTTTTTTAACAATATGCTTCTCATGAATGTTTTTTATCATTATTTCTATATTAAAAAGTAGAAGAAAATGGTCTGATACACCAATATCAATGACCTGCTTTAAATCAACTTTAAGTCCTTTAGCAATCACTAAGTCTAACGTATGACCTGCTTTATGTGTAGGCTGATTAACGAGCTGTCTCAAATCAAAAGAGCCCAGGAGGTTCATGAATTCTTTTACTTTTTGGTCACACTGATTGTCGATATGAAAGTTAAAGTCACCAACTATTAAGAGTGTGTCATAGTTCATAATTAAAATTGACATTAAGTCTGAAAATTCCTCAAAGAAAGACAGGTTAAATTTAGGAGGTCTATACATGGATAATACTAGAACTTGAGAGAACTTGGTAAGCGAACAACCAGGTCGCACTACGCTGATTGAGCATGACATAGTCACTGACCCGGGTGTGATTGTCCGAGAACGCCCCTATAGGCTTCCTGAAGCAAAGAAAACTGAAGTTGAACTGGAAATTAGGCGAATGCTAGGAATGGACATTATTGAAGAAAGCTATAGTCCATGGTGTAGTCCAATCGTCTTGGTTCCTAAGCCTGATGGATCGTGGAGGTTCTGTACTGACTTCCGACGACTCAATCAGGTGTCGAAATTTGATGCGTATCCCATGCCTCGTGTGGATGATCTCCTGGAGAGGTTGGGAAATGCTCAGTTTCTAACTAAACTTGATATGATGAAAGGGTATTGGCAAATTCCCTTAACAGACTCCGCTAAAGAAAAAAAAACACCTTTAGTACTCCTAGTGGACACTGGCAATACAAGGGTCTCCCATTTGGTTTGTACGGGGCACCAGCGGCCTTTCAACATCTGGTGGATACACTGTTACGGCCCCATAATTCCTATAGTGCCACCTACCTGGATGACATAGTTATCTATTCTGGTACCTGGGAGGAACATGTAGTGCATGTGTTGGCCGTCCTGACCACTCTAGCTCAAGCAGGACTCTGGATCAATCCAAAGAACAAAGCTAAATATTTAGGCTATTTAGTAGGAGGTGGTACGGTTCAACCACAGTGTTCCAAAATTGATGCCATTGTGAAATGGCCCTGTCCGATTACAAAGAGCTAGGTTCAGACTTTCTTGGGTTTGGTGAGTTACTACCGTCATTTTGTTCCTCGTTTTTCCAAGAGGGCTACGCCTTTTACTAATTTAACAAAAAAAAGGGCTCCTCTTAAAGTGGTATGGGATGACAATACTGAAGCTGCATTTTGTGACTTGAAATTGGCCCTAACATCAGCACCTGTTTTGAAATCTCCTAACATTTCTTATTCTTTTATTCTCCAGACCGATGCATCAGACACTGGATTGGGTGCCATGCTGAGCCAATGCATCGATGGCGCTGAACACCCCATATTATACCTAAGCCGGAAACTGTTGGACAGGGAGACGAGGTTGTGGTAATGCGCGGGGTCGCGTCTTACCAAATTTAAGTAAGTAGCAGCATTTATATGGCTATAAGAAAGTGCACTTATTGTTGGTGTGTTGAGGGCGCTGTCGCGGGAACGCGGGGCCGTCTAGCGGGTGAGTGCTGTGAGGCGTGGGGTGTCTGGACACACGTGGGGCCGGTATAATGGCCAGTACGGGCTCCACCGCACGTGTTCATTTTTACACTCCGGTGTCCTCGTAGCCTGCCCAGTGCAGGCGGTTTAAAGTGCGGCGCACCTAAAAGAGAAAGCCGGTATTTGTTTGAATCAGAGATGGGGATCCCATAACGTCAAAAATGGTTTACTTACTGGTGAGTCAGCAACGAGCGTGCTTGAGCTCAGCATAGCCGTTGGCTGTATCGGAGGGCTTATACGCGTGTGCGACCCGCAGGAGTTGGGTTTTAAATACCTAGTTGCTCGGGGCGTGTCACGGCGCGTGGCGTGAACGCGCTACCGTCTACCGGGATAGGTGCATGAGGTAGACGTGTTGGCAGATTGGCTGGACAATCTTGCCGGTTATATTTAAAGAGTTACTGGCCAACAGGGGTCGTCAGTGGACCTAAGAGCGAGGTAGGAGTAAGCACTGCTGAGCTATTTGGAGGAGCAGTTGTCATTTTGGCGGCTTTTGTAGATATTCTTTTGTAGATATTCTTTTGTATATAGAGTTATATATCTCCTAGTGATTATTTTTGGTGGAGGTATATAGGCTATACTTATTTTGGTGCTGGGATAGTTTTTGATTTTGGGTTTGGTGCAGTTGTTTTTTTTGTATATACACGCTTGTTTTTGTGCATTTTTTCTTTCCTGCTGGAGGAACGTCTTGAGCCAGGGATAAAAGAAGACAACCTTCATTATTGGAGAGTGTGTGTAGTTTTTGTAGGAGTGCACTCTGTTTTGTAAATACACCATATTTTTCCTTTTTGTTTGTTTTTATTTCTTTTTGAAGAGTCAGGGTTGAAGGACTGTGTCTCAAAGCCCACCTGACACTACTGCATTTTTTTTGTACAGCACTCTTGTAAATAAACTTGCACCATTTACCCTTCAATTTTTGTCTGTGTCTCATCTCTCCAGTTGATCCTGTTCGGTTCCTGAACTATCAGATGTCCAGAGTGTAGGCTGGGGCCACTTCCCACTACACGGGATATCACAGTTTGGTGGCAGAGGTGGGATAGATCAAGTCGGAGAGAGAACTTTTATTTTTTGAGCACAGACAAAGACTTTGGATACAGTATGGCTCCAAAGAAACAGGCTGGAGTGGAAACTCCTGATTGGGGACGTGGAGTTGACTCCAGTACAGCTCAGGCTACAAAGGATACCACCAGCACCGGTGACATCAGAGTTGTGGAGACACTCTTGCGTCAGTTCATTGCTGTCCAGGAAGACAAAGATTGGCGGTTGGAACATCGTTTCAAGAGCCTCCAACACCAATTCACCCAGCTCCAGGGACAAGTGGATCTGGTACAACAGTCACGGTCGCAAGTCTCAGAAGAACCTGCAGAGAGGACCAGAGGTTCACCAATGAGAATCATGGATTATCCTCGCCTGATGCCGTTTGCCGAGCCTGAGGACATAGAGCACTATTTAACAACCTTTGAAAGGATGGCGACAGTATGTGGCTGGCCGAAGTCGGAATGGGCAGTCCGTTTGGTACCCTTGCTGACAGGGAGAGCCAGAGCAGTATTTTTGGCCATGCCAGCAGAGGAGTCTTTGAGGTACGACAGCCTTAAAGGGGCCATCCTAGAAAAATTTGAAATTAGCACAGAATCTTATAAAATTAGATTTCGCTCTGTAGAGTGGGAGCATGGATAGTCTCCAAAGGAGCTGCTGGCGCTCCTAAAAGAATTATATACAAAATGGTTACAACCTGATAAACACACTGTGGATCAAATAATTGACTTTGTTTTATTAGAACAGCTTTTACAGGTGTTCGATGGTAGACTGCGGACCTGGGTGGAGGAACATTGACCTAAAACCTCCAAACAAGCTGCAGACCTTGCAGAGGTGTTTTTGGCCACTCATCGTCCAAGGAACCTGCGAAGAGAAGACACAGTCAGCATGAAACCTAGACCGATGGAACAGCCCAAAGGTATGTCTCGGGTTGATACGGGTCGTGGTCCAGTTAGTGCAGTCCACCTACCTGAGAGAAGAGTTTATAGGGAAGGAGTGATTTGCTATGGTTGTAACCAGAAAGGCCACATTCATAGGAATTGCCCCAAGAAGAAAGAGACAAAGCTTTGTTTTGAACCTTGTCCCCTGCCCGCAAAGAAGACTCTTTTTGTAAATAGGAAGAAGATGGTGAGGGTTACCATAGCAGGACGGCAGCACAAAGCACTGATAGATACCGGAAGCACCCAGTCTTTGGTGAGACGAGAGTGTCTGGAAGGCCAAGTGGTTGAGTCGGGGCAGAGCGTAGCTCCTAGGTGTGTTCACGGTGAAGAGGTCACCTATCCTCTGGTAAGGATAAACCTGGAGATAAAAGGTGTAGGTTACGAGTTGCCAATGGGAATCGTGGATAACATGCCATACCCAGTACTTTTAGGGTTGGACGTGCCAGGTATAGAAGACTTGCTGCAGAGTGCTCTGCAGGCAGAGACACTTGTGGTCACACGGGCTCAAGCAGCCAAGCAGAAGGAGAGATCCCATGACAACTAGGATGAGCTGCCCTTTTCAATAACTGAGAGCCCGCGCACGTACCATAAAGCCAGGAGTCAGAGGAGGCAAGAGAAGCTCTGGGGCGTTCCCCAGAAGGCTGGTAACTTTGTACCTCCACCTATTCTTCCAGGAGATGCCTTTGACATCCCGAGTGATGTGGCCGCCACTCAGCGTGATGACCCGAGCTTGCGTGTTTGTTTTGACAAGGCTGCGAGGGGACTCCAGGCTAAAACTGGAGAAAAGTTTGTCATAGTGCATGACATACTTTACCACCAAGACGAGAGTGGACAGAGACTGGTGTTACCGAAGAATCTGAGGGATAGAGTGCTTTTTCATAGAAGCCCTTGGTCTGGACATATGAGGCAAGTAAAGACATCAGAACGGCTTGCTAGACATTTTTATTGGCCGGGTTGGACAAAAGATGTGGCAAAATACATTAAAGAATGTGCTGAGTGCCAAAAAGTAGGACCTGTAAAAAGGGAAGATAAGGTGCCCTTAATACCACTGCCAGTTGTTGAAGAGCCATTCTCCAGGATTGCAGTCGATCTGGTCGGGCCTTTAGAGCGGAGCCGCACTGGTTATAAATACATTTTAGTAGTGTGTGATTATGCAACACGGTTCCCTGAAGCCTTTCCCCTCAAGACCACCAATGCCAGTAGTATAGCTAGGACGCTTATACAACTGTTCTCCAGGGTAGGGATTCCCAGAGAGCTTCTGACTGATCAGGGATCCAATCTGACTTCCAAACTGATGAAACAAGTAAATAGTTTGTTAGGAATCAGGGGATTAAGGACCACACCCTATCATACGCAGACTGACGGGCTTGTAGAAAGGTACAATGCTACATTGAAGCAGATGTTGCGCAAGTTTGTGAATGAGACGGGGTCTGATTGGGACCAATGGTTACCTTACCTGCTTTTCGCATATCGAGAGGTTCCGCAGTCATCAACAGGATTCTCCCCATTTGAACTGCTATATGGTTGATACGTTCGCAGTCCTCTCAGTGTTCTAAGAGAGACTCTAGAAGGAGACAAAAACAGAGCAGAATCGAAGAATGTGCTAACTTTTGTGCTCAACTTACAGGAAAAATTTGCTTACCTATCCCAGATGGTGAGAGAAAATATGGAGAAGGCACAAACTAAACAGAAGTCGTGGTATGACAAAGCCGCAAGAGAACGTAACCTCGCTGTGGGACAAAAGGTGCTTTTACTGCTGCCTACTTCTGAGAGCAGCTTACTTGCTAAGTGGCAGGGGCCTTATACGGTGACAGCACAGAAAGGTCCAGTCACTTATGAGATTGAGATGCCTGACCATCCACGGAAGCCAAAACAGACATTTTATATCAATATGTTAAAGGCTTGGCATGAGAATACTAACCCTTCATTTCAGTTTCTCATTCGAAGTGTCTTGGAGGAGGATGAGTCGGAGGAACAATATTTGCCCTCCAGACCAGATGCTGTAGTGCCCTCATTGGAACACCTGAGTGACAGACAAACACAGGATATCCAACAGATCATTCCAGAGGGTTTGTTTGGAGCTCTGCCTGGTAAGACTGAGCTCATTCAACATAATATAAGACTTACCTCCCCAGGTCCGGTGAGAACTGTGTATTTCCGCATCCCGGCACGTTTGCAGGAGGTCTTCAGGGAGGAACTGGAGCAAATGAAACAACTTGGAATTGTTGAACCATCGGTGAGTGAGTGGTGCAGTCCTGTGGTACTCGTACCAAAGAAAAATGGACAAATGCGTTTTTGTGTAGACTATTCAAAAGTTAATGCAATATCTGCTTTTGATGCCTACCCCATGCCAAGGGTAGATGAATTAGTGGAGCAGTTGGGTCCTGCTAAATTTTTAACAACCATTGATTTATGTAAAGGTTATTGGCAGATACCACTGACAGATGAGTCCAAGCCACTTACCGCATTTCGAGCGCCTGGAGGCTTATACCAGTTCACTGTAATGCCATTTGGTCTACATGGGGCAGCTGCCAATTTCCAATGCCTGATGGACAAAGTGCTGCAAGGAGCAGAATACGCTAGAGCATATATTGATGATGTGGTAGTGTTTAGTCAATCATGGGAAGACCACTTAAAGCACCTTGCTGAAGTTTGACCGTCTGAAAGATGCTGGTTTGGTGGTAAACCCGGAAAAGACAGTGTTGGCCAAAGAAGAGGTGCAATACCTGAGTTACAGCATAGGGGGCGGTATTATCCGTCCTCAGGTTGACAAAGTGGCTGCCATCCAGAATCGTCCGCAGCCAACCACCAAGAGACAGGTCCGTTCTTTTCTAGGACTAGTGGGGTGGTACCGTCGGTTCATTCCGAACTTTTCAAGTATTGCAGCACCCCTATCTGACCTCCTGAAAAACCAAGCCCCTAGAAACATCAAATGGACAGAGAAATGTGAACATGCTTTTAATACTTTTTACTGAATCAGCCCGCAATCTAGGTGTTATCTTTGACTCTAGCATGTCATTTAAAGCGCATATTACAAAGTCGTCCAAAACATGTTTTTTCCATCTTAAAAATGTTAGGAAATAAGGCGCTTTCTAAATAAACAGGATTGTGAGAAATTAATTCATGCATTTATCTCTAGTAGGATTGACTACTGCAATGCGGTGTTCACTGGCTGTTCAAACTGTTCTCTATACAGCCCCCAGTTAATCCAAAATGCAGCTGCAAGAATTATTACATGAACAAGAAAATATGAACACATAACCCCAGTTCTTAAATCTTTACACTGGCTCCTAGTTAAGTTCAGGGCAGATTTCAAATTCCTCCTTTTATCATATGAAGCATTAAATGGCCGAGGTCCGGCTTACTTGTCTGAATTTATCATGACTTACAAACCTGAGCGCACATTAAGATCTCAAGATGCCGGTCTGCTTAGGATTCCAAGGATTAATAAAATAACAGTGGGAGGTCGAGCTTTTAGTTACAGGGCCCCTAAACTGTGGAATGGTCTTCCTGCTTCCATAAGAGATGCCCCCTCGGTTTCAGCCTTTAAATCCCGGCTGAAGACTCACTACTTCAGTTTAGCACACCCTGACTAGAGCTGCTGATTAACTGTACAGACTGCATCTCTGTTGTTAGTCATTAGCACTATAACATAAGTAACATGATAATTATATTTGAATACTAACCCTCACCTATTCTGTTTCTTTTCTCGGTACCCAAATGTGGCCATTGGTGCCACGGCCCACCTGCCAAGTTGTTTGCCTGCCTATGGTAAAGTCATCCCTGATGGAGGATCACAGGAATCATGGGAAAGAGGGGTCCTTTCATCTGAGCAACGTTTCAGCCGTGGAATGGCCAAATGGAGATGCAGCTAGATAATGAGGTCTCCAGGACCCTAAAAATATCCAAACCTAATTATGTCATATCATCTACTGTTAAACCGTACTTCTAAAATTTTTATTATGCTGTCTTAAGGAATTGTTCTGTTGTGTATATTGTATTGTATTGACCCCCTACTTTTGACACCCACTGCACGCCCAACCTACCTGGAAAGGGGTCTCTCTTTGAACTGCCTTTCCCGAGGTTTCTTCCATTTTTCCTACAAGGTTTTATTGGGAGTTTTCCTTGTCTTCTCAGAGAGTCAAGGCTGGGGGCTGTCAAAGGCAGGGCCTGTTAAAGCCCATTGCGGCACTTCCTGTGTGATTTTGGGCTATACAAAAATAAACTGTATTGTACTGTATTGTATAAATTCCATCTTTGATTTTTCTAATATTCCATTTCTTTGATTATTATACTCTGAGTGCTCCGTTTGCTTCCTCTCAGTGTGGTGTCCTAATGCAGACTGATGTCTGGCTCATCTCTCCTCTCCGTATGTCTCGATGTTGTTCTCATACAGACTGATCTCATGTGTTCTCTGTATTATATTTAGGATTCGGTTGTTCTTTGACTTAATGTGTTACAAAATTTAGAAAAAAAATCTTAAATTAAACTATTTTCTTCTTTTGGAGTTTCACTTTTTTTAGCATTAGGGTTATTATATTTTGTTTATATTTGTTTTATTGTGTCATTCTATATAATTTAATTAGGTTTATGTTGTAACTTTTTAGCATTAGGGTTTGATTGTTTTTTCATTGGGTAAAAATTAAAAAATGAAAATTTTAATATCAGGGTTATTTTTTTTAATATTACAGTTTATTTTTATCACTATGGTTTTCTATTTTAAACGACAAGGTTACATATTTTTTAGCACTGGTGTTTCAATTCTTAAGTAGAGGCTTTCCATGAATTCATTTTTTAGTTTACAGTTTTGTATGGAAGGGGGTTATATTTAATAAGTTAAATACAAGTATAAATTTAGGCTTAACTTTAGGGTTTTAATTGTTTTAGGCTTAGAAATGTTATTTTTAACATCAGGGATGAATTGTTTTAATTATGAGTAATTGATTTTTAACATTAGGTTTTCAATTCTTAGGTTAAAGCTCTCCGTTAATTGATTTAATTTTTTAAGTTTACAGTTTAATTCGAGACAGGCTTATACTTAGTAAATTGTAGATTAACAATACTATAGATTCAGAGGCTTTTTATTTCTTTTTGATTGTTTTCTTTTAGGGTGTAGGTGCCTTATTTTCTCCTATAGGTATTATTTCTAATGTTAAAATTTCTTTATGTTCTTGGATTTTGTATCTTTTTACCTTCTTGTTCTTCTATTCATTTTTGGTGTTGTTGTATATATATTTGTATTTCTATTTTTTCTGTTTTTTAAAATTTTGTATTTGCTCCCATGTCACTATTATTCTTATGTTTTCTTATTTTACTTAATCTGTATCTTTTGATATTTCGTATGAATTTTGTATAATTTCCTTTTACATGTGTAGTAATTCAAATTGTTCCCCTAACTTCTGTTTAATTCTTTTTGTATTTCCCTTTTTGTGATGGTGTTTGTGTCTTCCCATTCGATGTCTGTTGTCATCATCTCTTGGTGTATAGTTGGTTTAAAATAATTTGTAATCTTTATTTTTTTTTGTTTTCCTCCTAGTATCTTGTTCTTGAATTTATCCTTTTTGATTCTTATTTAACTGTTTCCTTTGTTCTATTGTTTCTCCTTTTCCTGTATTTCCATTATTTCTTGCCCTCCTTCTCATTTCTGTTTCAGGTGTTAGTATAGCCTCTTCACCCTTTTGCATTTCTACTTCTTCAGATTCTCTTTCTCGGATTGTTATTTCGTGGTGTATAGTTGGGTTGAAATATCTCAATGTTTCGTTTTCTTTGCCTGTTTTGATTCCCGTGTAATTAGAGTTTTTTCTTTCCGCCTTTTTGGTAAATACTGTTCCCCTTTAAATAATTCTGTAAACCATTCTTTAAATTGTTGTTCATGAGTTTTCATTACAGTTTGTAAGACTTGTGTTTAATGAACTGAGTCTCTCTGTTTCCATATCATACTTTTTTTTTTCTTTACTAATAGTTTTGTCGTCAGTGTTCTTGTAAATTGTGTTTGTCTACTTCTCTCTGGGATCTAATATTTGTCTTTGTTTTTGTCTTTCAACTGTTGTTCCAATTTTGTGAATTTATTTGCTAATCCTTTGATTAAATCTCCTTGTTTTCTCGTATAATTCTTTTCTAGCCATTTTATGGCTATCAAACAATATTTGTTCTGTTCTGGTTCTGTTTTCATTATCTATTTGATCTCTTTTTTACATTTTTTTGTTTTGCTGTAGTGTTTTGCGAGTATCTGTGTTGTATTTATATCCCTATTTTACCATTCGCCCATATCAGTTCCTTAATTTGTTTTTCTGCACACGCCGGTCTTATTAGGGACTTCAGACTATTCGTTTACCTTGTAAATGTTATTGACACGATTCCTTTATAACAATTTTTCATTGTCCTTAAACGTTTAATGTTTTTTTTTTTTTTTTAAGAAAATTCTCTGTCTTGCACTCTTTTGTTACTATAATTTCTGTTTCCCCAAAACGCTCAGATTTGTCCTTCTTTCAAAATTGAATTTATAATTTTTTTGGTCCATATCCCTTATTTCTGATACCTCTTTGTAAATTTCTGTTGTAATATTTAAAATTATTGTTCCTTTAGTACATTTTGCTGTAATCTGCCAATTTTATTTTATGCAGTAGTTCTTTCCAATTCTTTACTTTTTGAATTTATTGTATTTATTTAGTTAGGGTATTTTAAAGATGAGGGTGTAGAAAAGTTAGAAACAGGATAGAATAGTGTTTGCCAGACATCTCGATTCATTGCAATTCATCAGTGGTCTTTTTGGGCAAGAAATTAGAAAAGAAAGAAAAATATCCTTCATTTCAAATTTTAAAAGTGTCTTTATAGTGTTTAGTAGTCTTAAATGTTTTTAATCTTAGGGAATATACAGTCATATGAAAAAATTTGGGAACCCCTCTTAATTCTTTGGAGTTTTGTTTATCATTGGCTGAGCTTTCAAAGTAGCAACTTCCTTTTAATATGCGACATGCCTTATGGAAACAGTAGGATTTCTACAGTGACATTAAATTTATTGGAGTAAGAGAAAAAAATGCAATATGCATCATAAGAAAATTAGACAGGTGCACAACAGAGACATCAATACTTAGTTGAGCCTCCTTTTGCTCCTTTGAGCCACTAGACGCGGTCCTCCTATAGCCTGTGAGGAGTGTCTGGATTCTGGATGGAGGTATTTCTGACCATTCTTCCATACAAAATCTCTCCATTTCAGTTCAATTTAATGGCTGGCGAGCACGGACAGCCTACTTCTAATCATCTCATAGATTTTCGATGATATTCAAGTCACAACACATGATGGAACCTCCACCAAATTTGACAGGAGGTAGCAGGAGTTTTTCTTGGAATGCGGTGTTCTTCCGCATTGCAATGCACTTTTTGTTATGACCAATAATTCCATTTTTGGCTCATCAGTCCAAAGCACTTTGTTCCAAAATTAATCTGGCTTGTCTAAATGAGCATTAGCATAGTTCTGTGTTATTTAATGTTGACTTATTTTAAATTCTTACTATGTCTTATTTTTCTATTCTTCATTATGTAAAGCACTTCGAGCTACATTTTTATGAAAATGTAATATATAAATAAATGTGTTGTATTGTACAAGCAACTCTGTTTCTGGCGTGAGTGCAGAAAGGGCTTCTTTCTCATCACCCTGCCATACAGATGTTCTTTGTGCAAATTGTGCTGAATTGTAGAACGATGTACAGATACACCATCTGCAGCGAGATGTTCTTAGAGGTCTTTGGAGATGACATGTGGGTTGTCTATAACCACTCTCACAATCCTGTGCATATGCCACTCCTGTATTTTTCTTGGTCTGCCAGACCTGGGTTGGTTTAACAGTAACTGTGCCTGTGGCCTTCCATTTCCTGAAAACATTCCTTACAGATGAAACGGACAGTTTAAACCTCTGAGATAGCTTTTTGTGGCCTTCCCATAAACCATGAGACTGAACAATCTTTGTTTTCAGATCTTTTGAGAGTTGCTTTGAGGATCCCATGCTGTCTGTCACTCGTCAGAGGAGAGTCTTATTTCTTTCAATATTGTAGTCTCAAAGAGCTCAGTTTGCTTCCTCTCACTGTGCTGTCCTAATGCAGACTGAGGTCTGGCTAATCTCTCCGCTCAGTAGGCCTGTATGTTTTCCTGATACAGGCTCGTGTCTCATATGTACTTCTCTGTATTATATTTAGGATTCTGTTATTCTTTGACTTAGTATGTGTTAAAATTTGGAATTATATTATTTCAAACCAAAATATATTTAACTATTTAGAGTTACATTTTTTCCCAATTGGAGTTTTTTTTTTTTTTTTAATATTAGGGTTACTAAATTTGGTTTAAGTGGAGTTTTATTCATGTGGTTTTATATAATTTTATTAGCTTTTGGTTTTAATTTTTAACATCAGGGTTTCATTGTTTTTAGCATAAGGGTTTGGTTACTTTTACATTGGTTTGACTAACATCAAGGTTTTACATGTAAACACCATGAGAATCTTTGTGAACATTGAAGGAACTGTGGGATGTGTAGACTGCAGAACAAGAACACTTAAAGAAACAAACCTTTCAAAAGCTGAAAATCTTCCCACTCAATGATTAAGTTTAGGCCTGGGACTTTAAAACTGCATCTCCCCAGAAGAATATTTAAGATTAGAGCCTAAGTAGAGGTTCTCATATAAGAGCCCACTGACCTTAAAAGGTTAGGGTGGAGGTGGTTAGGGTTAGAAGAGATTTGGCATTACGCCGGGCACTGGTACACTAGTTTCTACATGAAATATTATTTTTAGTCACATTATCCATGTATGTTTTTTCCACTACAATTTCAATATTTATAAAACCTTCCTAAAACCCTTGAAAAGAGGAAATCTCAGTCATCTTTCACCATATTTTTAAAAGTGCTGCATTTAAAGTCTGTATCTAAAATTTGCAAAAAAAAATAAAATTTGCAAATGTGAAAAATTAGATAAAAATACAGTAAGAAAATAACATCCAGGTTCCTATAAAAAGGGGTTAAAATGAAGTTTTCATATCTTGTAAACTATTTAAATAAGGAACTTCTTAAAGACTTTAGACATGAACATCAACTAGTGGGACCTCTAGAAATATTTCTTAACCTCAGGGCTCCATTCAAAATTCTTAAGATTAGGTCTCTAATTTCAATTTAAATTTAGATTTAAGGGATGAAAAGCCCGGTGGCAGGCTCTCGCACACCGATTCCAAAAATAAAAAAAAAATATTTAAAATAGTAAGCACCCAGACTAATTATCAGCCAAAAAATACTCAAAGGAACTCGAGCATTTTTCACTAAAATAGTCTCAAAATAGTGTTCAAAATATATCTAAAAATGTGTTCATTCTGCATTTTTAAAAAAAAAATTTAAAATCAGGTATATGGCAAGGGGTTCAAATAAAATGCCAATGAAACGTTATCTTACATTTAAAAATACACTATATAAAAGACCTAAAAAGTTATGAATCTAAAATTAAAAGGTATAAAACAAACTTGATATACTTATCTTTTCAGACTAGTAAAAAAGATAAGGGTATAAATTCAGGCTTTAGGGTTAGAGACTAAGATTAGGATTGTAGTGGGGGGTCAGACCATAAATAATGGGGTGGGTTAAGATAAAGTTTTAGGGTTAGCAGTAGGACAAGGGCACAGGAAGGTTACATTAAGGATTATCGCATGAGAAGAAGAAACAAAACTAAGCAATCCACCCAATCTTGCCCAGCCAAGAACGTCAAAAGGCTGAAGCCTCCTCCGCAGTCAGACCAAGCAGATTATCCTTCATTCTCTCTCCGTAGAAGTATTAACTAAAACATTTGGAGTGTTAAAGGATATCTGCAAAGGTGTTGATTCAATTCTTCTAAAGACTCCCTCTATTCAAGATTGTTTGTTCGAGGGGCATGTGATAAATATATAAAGTAGCATTTGGGAAAATCCTTTTAACACTAGAATTACCAGAGCCTACGAAAAAACTCGTAATTCCGTCCCACCTTAAACTGCTTCTTAAATCCCTTCACACATCTCCGCCAGCGCCCTTTGTCTTCTAAATGTGCTGATAAAGAGAAGCCGGCTATTCCATCCCCCCACCAATTTAGAATGTGCACGAACTTCTCTCAGCTCATGCCTTGATTGAGTATCTGGGAGTGAAGTGGAGTTTTAGAGTGGAAATAATAGATCGTTGTTTGGAACACACGCATTTCATGTCTGTTTCTACAGTAATCTGTGTCAACACATTGTTAAAACAGAAACTTTTTTATATTCTAGTAGTAGATGACAAAATGTAGGCATAAACTATATAATGTATGAAGCCTGAAGTCCAAATAGCAAAGAAACATTTTCACAAGAATAACACAATTGCACTTTTATTCAAACATATAACTGCAGAAAGAAAAAGCCGCCTTAACATGCGACATTGACACCAGTTTACTGTAACTGACTCCGTGGTTCAATAGATACAGCCCCCGCTTGGGAATCAAGGGGTCACGGGTTCGATCCTGCGCTCCTCACTTTTGAGAAGTAAACTGTTCTTAGTCTTACTGTTTTAGTATAAAAACATACATTTGATTTCAGTCTGTAACAGCCGGTGCAATTTATGATCTTTGTAAAGGTTAGCTTTTTTATTTTTTATTCACTTTTCACTCTCTCAGTCGCGTTCAGAATCAATCCATACAACCCCATCTGACACGGCTGTTTTCACTAAAGACGCGCTATAGCTCTGCAGTGTACCACGATGCATACTAACGCCCCCACCGGTTCTGACACACAAGCGCTGGCGAAGCTGCCTTCTTCGTATCTCACCGTCACTTGCTTTTTTTTTTATTCAGTTTTATTGAGTGTTCCTGCCAGTCCCCGCATGTTGCTGTATGCTTTTTCTTTTGCACCCAGGACATGCAGAAGAAAGAATGGTAAAGACCAGTAACCGGCTATATGCAATCATCAGACACTCCCCATCTGCCCGTGTCGTTCAAACACAGGAACATATATTGGTGTAAAAGTCTAACAAAAGTGCACTTTTATTCAAGTGCACTTTTTCCATCGCCTTTTTCTGTAAGAAGCAGTGTACACACTTCTCTCTATGCTGTGGTTTCTATTACACACCTGAAAGAGAGACAATACATATGAACATATCAAGCATACAGCAACATGCAGGGACTGGCAGGAACACTCAATAAAACTGAATAAAAGAAAATCAAGTGACGGTGAGATACGAAGAAGGCAGCTTCGCCAGCGTCTGTGTGTCAGAACCGGGAGGGGGGGCGTTAGTATGCATCGTGGTACAGCACAGAGCTATAAGCGTCTGTATTCTCTGTTTCTTTTGTACTCCAGAGGAGAGAATAGTAAAGAGCAGTAAGTTGGCTATATGCAATCATCAGACACTCCCATCTGCCCGTTGTTTTGTTATACTTTTCAATACTTTTATACTGCTCAAACGGGCATGCTCAAAAATACACGTGTAATGCCACGAAAAGTGCACGCAGACACTTCATTTCAAACAAAACAAGTGCACTTTTATTCAAAACTACCTGTATAACCGAAGAAAAAAGAAAGCAAGATACAGTAGGCGATTGATACGACATCTTGCATGGTGCAATGCTAAGAAGTGCTGATTTTCATTCCGTGCTATATAAAATCATCACATTCAAATATTAACAGTTCCCACACACCCAAGGACCGTCCTTCCTACATTTACGACACGTGTACTTGTTGCCGTGTACACACCTCTCTGTGCTATGGTTTCTATTACACTGAATGAGCACCTGACACTGTACTTTCTTCCCTGGGGGAAGGTCCCGCATCAGAGAATCTCCAGTTCCTGCATAAATTCACACCCGATCTGGCGCTGTTCGTTTTCAAATAATATTGCATTAGTGCGATTATATTTTCACATATATTGTCTTTCTTTCAGGTGTGTAATAGAAACCACAGCATAGAGAGAAGTGTGTACACTGCTTCTTACAGAAAAAGGCGATGGAAAAGTGCACTTGAATAAAAGTGCACTTTTGTTATACTTTACACCAATATATGTTCCTGTGTTTGAGCGACACGGGCAGATGGGGAGTGTCTGATGATTGCATATAGCGCCGAAGTTACTGGTCTTTACCATTCTTTCTTCTGCATGTCCTGGGTGCAAAAGAAAAAGCATACAGCAACATGCGGGGACTGGCAGGAACACTCAATAAAACTGAATAAAAGAAAAGCAAGTGCGGTGAGATCACGAAGAAGGCAGCTTCGCCAGCGTTTGTGTGTCAGAACCGAGGGTGGGGCGTTAGTATGCATCGTGGTACACTGCAGAGCTATAGCGCGTCTTTAGTGAAAACAGCCGTGTCAGATGGGGTTGTATGGATTGATTCTGAACGCGACTGAGAGAATGAAAAGTGAATAAAAAAAAAAGCTAACCTTTACAAAGATCATAAATTGCACGGCTGTTACAGACTGAAATCAAATGTATGTTTTATACTAAAACAGTAAGACTAAGAACAGTTTACTTCTCAAAAGTGAGGGCGCAGGATCGACCCGTGACCCTTGATTCCCAAGCGGGGGCTGTATCTATTGAACCACGGAGTCAGTTATAGCAAACTGGTGTCAATGTCGCTTGTTAAGGCGGCTTTTTCTTTCTGCAGTTATATGTTTGAATAAAAGTGCAATTGTGTTATTCTTGTGAAAATGTTTCTTTGCTATTTGGACTTCAGGCTTCATACATTATATAGTTTATGCCTACATTTTGTCATCTACTACTAGAATATAAAAAGTCTCTGTTTTAACAATGTGTTGACACAGATTACTGTAGAAACGGAACAGACATGAAATGCGTGTGTTCCAAACAACGATCTATTATTTCCACTCTAAAACTCCACTTCACTCCCAGATACTCAATCAAGGCATGAGCTGAGAGAAGTTCGTGCACGTTCTAAATTGGTGGGGGGATGGAATAGCCGGCTTCTCTTTATCAGCACATTTAGAAGACAAAGGCGCTGGCGGAGAGGTGTGAAGGGATTTAGAAGCAGTTTAAGGTGGGGCGGAATTACGAGTTTTTTCGTAGGCTCTGGTAATTCTAGTGTTAAAGGTCCTCAGTCATATCCTTATATCCTGTCATCAGAATTATCTTCGTAGATTGATAACAAGGATGCGATTTTCCAGCTAAGAGGTATGATTTCCAAATCCCAAATTTTGCACTACTTCTATTTGTACGCCCACATAATTAAAATGTCATAACTGCATAAAGTTTACATCTGCCAGGACAACTTGATTCTGAGAATCTCGGCTGGCAATCCACAATATCTGGAGAAAAATGAACATTGTTTAATTAAAACTCATTAAAACTCTTTAATTTAAAATCAGAATTCACCGCCTACAATATTTGAAGGTGTGAAACAAAACGTGTGGCTACTGCAGGAACTTGCACATGTCCAGTCCTTGACATTTCATATTTAATAATCAATGTTTATTTTCCACGGTCAAAATGAAACTCGGAAGAAAAATACGGTAAGAAACCCATGCGTTTCCTAAGCTCTATTAATCCACACACAAACTTACAATAACTTCCTAGTTCTCATAACTCCTGCTACCCAGCACCCCTTCTTAAAGTAACAATATCCAATTAGAACCAATTATCTAGCTCTATTCTTAATATATAAACTAATCTTGAACTACAAATATATTTAACATATTTTCAAATTTACTGAACATAAAAACATTAATACAGAACTTGGCTCATACAATATTCATGTTAGTTAGATGGTATGGCGTTCATCAGTTAAACCCCTTGTTTAGATTTATTCACCATCTTAGGTGTGTTCACCTTTCTAAATGTAGAAATTTTTTGTGTTTTTTTGTATTGGAGATGAAGCCAAAACATCTGAATCTGTAGAGGTAGAA
>NC_053156.1:7938770-7959000 GCF_016835505.1 Polypterus senegalus
TTAGCTTTTTTTTTTATTCACTTTTCACTCTCTCAGTCGCGTTCAGAATCAATCCATACAACCCCATCTGACACGGCTGTTTTCACTAAAGGCGCTATAGCTCTGCAGTGTACCACGATGCATACTAACGCCCCCCCGGTTCTGACACACAACGCTGGCGAAGCTGCCTTCGTATCTCACCGTCACTTGCTTTTCTTTTTATTCAGTTTTATTGAGTGTTCCTGCCAGTCCCGCATGTTGCTGTATGCTTTTTCTTTTGCACCCAGGACATGCAGAAGAAAGAATGGTAAAGACCAGTAACTTCGCGCTATATGCAATCATCAGACACTCCCCATCTGCCCGTGTCGTTCAAACACAGGAACATATATTGGTGTAAAAGTCTAACAAAAGTGCACTTTTATTCAAGTGCACTTTTTCCATCGCCTTTTCTGTAAGAAGCAGTGTACACACTTCTCTCTATGCTGTGGTTTCTATTACACACCTGAAAGAAAGAGACAATACATATGAACATATCCAGCATACAGCAACATGCAGGGACTGGCAGGAACACTCAATAAAACTGAATAAAAAGAAAATCAAGTGACGGTGAGATACGAAGAAGGCAGCTTCGCCAGCGTCTGTGTGTCAGAACCGGGGGCGTTAGTATGCATCGTGGTACAGCACAGAGCTATAGCGTCTGTATTCTGTTTCTTTTGTACTCCAGAGGAGAGAATAGTAAAGAGCAGTAAGTTCGGCGCTATATGCAATCATCAGACACTCTCCATCTGCCCGTTGTTTTGTTATACTTTTCAATACTTTTATACTGCTCAAACGGGCATGCTCAAAAAATACACGTGTAATGCCACGAAAAGTGCACGCAGACACTTCATTTCGCAAACAAAACAAGTGCACTTTTATTCAAAACTACCTGTATAACCGAAGAAAAAAGAAAGCAAGATACAGTAGGCGATTGATACGACATCTTGCATGGTGCAATGCTAAGAAGTGCTGATTTTCATTCCGTGCTATATAAAATCATCACATTCAAATATTAACAGTTCCACACACCCAAGGACCGTCCTTCCTACATTTACGACACGTGTACTTGTTGCCGTGTACACACCTCTCTGTGCTATGGTTTCTATTACACTGAATGAGCACCTGACACTGTACTTTCTTCCCTGGGGGAAGGTCCCGCATCAGAGAATTTCCAGTTCCTGCATAAATTCACACCCGATCTGACGCTGTTCGTTTTCAAATAATATTGCATTAGTGCGATTATATTTTCACATATATTGTCTTTCTTTCAGGTGTGTAATAGAAACCACAGCATAGAGAGAAGTGTGTACACTGCTTCTTACAGAAAAGGCGATGGAAAAAGTGCACTTGAATAAAAGTGCACTTTTGTTATACTTTTACACCAATATATGTTCCTGTGTTTGAACGACACGGGCAGATGGGGAGTGTCTGATGATTGCATATAGCGCCGAAGTTACTGGTCTTTACCATTCTTTCTTCTGCATGTCCTGGGTGCAAAAGAAAAAGCATACAGCAACATGCGGGACTGGCAGGAACACTCAATAAAACTGAATAAAAGAAAAGCAAGTGACGGTGAGATACGAAGAAGGCAGCTTCGCCAGCGTTTGTGTGTCAGAACCGAGGGGGGGCGTTAGTATGCATCGTGGTACACTGCAGAGCTATAGCGCGTCTTTAGTGAAAACAGCCGTGTCAGATGGGGTTGTATGGATTGATTCTGAACGCGACTGAGAGAATGAAAAGTGAATAAAAAAAAAAGCTAACCTTTACAAAGATCATAAATTGCACCGGCTGTTACAGACTGAAATCAAATGTATGTTTTTATACTAAAATAGTAAGACTAAGAACAGTTTACTTCTCAAAAGTGAGGAGCGCAGGATCGAACCCGTGACCCCTTGATTCCCAAGCGGGGGCTGTATCTATTGAACCACGGAGTCAGTTATAGCAAACTGGTGTCAATGTCGCATGTTAAGGCGGCTTTTTCTTTCTGCAGTTATATGTTTGAATAAAAGTGCAATTGTGTTATTCTTGTGAAAATGTTTCTTTGCTATTTGGACTTCAGGCTTCATACATTATATAGTTTATGCCTACATTTTGTCATCTACTACTAGAATATAAAAAAAGTCTTTGTTTTAACAATGCGTTGACACAGATTACTGTAGAAACGGAACAGACATGAAATGCGTGTGTTCCAAACAACGATCTATTATTTCCACTCTATAACTCCACTTCACTCCCAGATACTCAATCAAGGCATGAGCTGAGAGAAGTTCGTGCACGTTCTAAATTGGTGGGGGGATGGAATAGCCGGCTTCTCTTTATCAGCACATTTAGAAGACAAAGGGCGCTGGCGGAGAGGTGTGAAGGGATTTAAGAAGCAGTTTAAGGTGGGGCGGAATTACGAGTTTTTTCGTAGGCTCTGGTAATTCTAGTGTTAAAGGTCCTCAGTCATATCCTTATATCCTGTCATCAGAATTATCTTCGTAGATTGATAACAAGGATGCGATTTTCCAGCTAAGAGGTATGATTTCCAAATCCCAAATTTTGCACTACTTCTATTTGTACGCCCACATAATTAAAATGTCATAACTGCATAAAGTTTACATCTGCCAGGACAACTTGATTCTGAGAATCTCGGCTGGCAATCCACAATATCTGGAGAAAAATGAACATTGTTTAATTAAAACTCATTAAAACTCTTTAATTTAAAATCAGAATTCACCGCCTACAATATTTGAAGGTGTGAAACAAAACGTGTGGCTACTGCAGGAACTTGCACATGTCCAGTCCTTGACATTTCATATTTAATAATCAATGTTTATTTTCCACGGTCAAAATGAAACTCGGAAGAAAAATACGGTAAGAAACCCATGCGTTTCCTAAGCTCTATTAATCCACACACAAACTTACAATAACTTCCTAGTTCTCATAACTCCTGCTACCCAGCACCCCTTCTTAAAGTAACAATATCCAATTAGAACCAATTATCTAGCTCTATTCTTAATATATAAACTAATCTTGAACTACAAATATATTTAACATATTTTCAAATTTACTGAACATAAAAACATTAATACAGAACTTGGCTCATACAATATTCATGTTAGTTAGATGGTATGGCGTTCATCAGTTAAACCCCTTGTTTAGATTTATTCACCATCTTAGGTGTGTTCACCTTTCTAAATGTAGAAATTTTTTGTGTTTTTTTGTATTGGAGATGAAGCCAAAACATCTGAATCTGTAGAGGTAGAAGAAAATCTGTTATTCTCACCAGCATTGTCCTGGGAGAGTGGACCATCTGCTAACTGACAAGGGAGTAAAGGCTGTGAAAAAGGGGCATTAAAAGATACCTGTTTGGGAGTGGGAGGCAGAGATTGTATAGCTGTAGATAATATCACAGTTTGATGTACTGATGTAATAACAGCCTGCATAACTCCCAAACCTGAACAGGAGAAATTCACTTCTATACCAGAATGGGAGTAAATTAGTCCCCTAAATAAAGTCAAAGAAGGAGAAGCGAATTTATTTTGACATTTTGATCAAGCAGAACAGATGGATTTATGCAATGCTTACATAAGTTGTCAATCACACCTTTATAAAATACTGCATCTTCCATATCACCATAACATTATCCAAATGTATTATTTAAATTTTTTTCTAAGATTTGAGAGTTAAGTGAATAGGGTTTAAGAAATTAGGGTTAGGGTTAATTTATTAAGCATAGGGTTAGGGTTAATTTCTTCAGCATATCTTTTGGTGAATCCGTTTTGTCTCCAACTTCCAGATGATGAATGGCTTATAGTAGTTAAAGACAGACTTTCTCCACTTTAACTGGCCAGAAGGTTGAAGGGGTTAAAGTTTAGGGTTTGAGAAGATGAAAGAGACATTCTAAAAATTAAGGTTAAAGGGTAGGAAATAATGAAAGGTTATTAAAATTTAGAAAACCACCAATGTTATGTTTGTCTAGTTTGGACTAAATCCGTAAATCTAACCAGTTGCTTTTCCAAATCCCAATATGAATTAGAAATCTGCATTACCACCCTAGTCACCATTGTTAAAAATTTTAAGGCTTAGGAACATCACTCCCTTATCTACCCCTGGATCAAGCAGGTTTTTGACCTCATTCTGTCCAGCCTGAATTGTTCTGGTACACAAAAAGTGCTTGCATTAGAAAAGTGCTTTGTTATAAAAAGTATTTTAAGTGTTAAGTTACTTTCATGCAGAAAATCCCTATTTCTTATACATAAATGAACTAACAAACAAACTCACAAACAGAAAACGTAACATAAAAAAAGACATAAATATATTGTGTATGTATTAAATGTTATCTATAAAAAAAAACAACTTGGGCCTGAATAAAGATAAAAGGTACCAAGAGCTGTGGGGACTAAAAAAAAGTCCTACTCTTAAAAACTTGAAAGTCTTTAAAAAGGCGGGAAAAAAATGGAGAAGCAAAGAAGAACAAATATTCAAATTGGGAGTAGAAGAAAGAAAGGAAAAGGAAGAAGAAGAAGAAGAAGAGAAAAAAATAAATAAAACCAAGCAGAACCAAGTCAAAAAAGAATTCTGTTCCTAACATTTCCATTTTATCAAATCTTCATCAGAGGAACAGAATGTCTAACCTCGCTCTAGAAGCCATTTTTATATCTGCCTCCAGGTAATTAGGTCGCAGGTGGTCTAACTAGGTCAAAAGGTCACAGGTCAAAAAAAGTTCAAACATTTTAAAAAAGTTTATTCTGATCCCCATTCTTGAAATACTTTCTTCCCAAAAAGTTTCTGTTAAAAATATTGAATTTTCATCTTTCAATTAACAATCCTTTATTATTAAAAATAATTACCAAAAAGAAAAAACAATTTAAAAAAAAATTTGGGGGGGATCAATTCTACTGAAGGGAGTGTTTCCAAAAGAAAATTTCTTAAAAAACATATTCTATCTAATGATGAATCATCTTCATAATGTATTTATACTTTCTCCCCCGTTTGATTTCATTCTACTGTCTAAAATCTTAATTTTTTCATCAATTAGATTCCTTTGTTTTTAAGCAAGTTTTAATGCAATTCGAGAACCGGGCAAGGTTAGGCTTAGGGTAGGTGATAAAGCCATAAAGGCACGCACTGGCACACTTGGTTCCCCAATTAAACTATCATTATTTTTTAGCTCTATTCCACCACCCACTAAAATGTAAATTAATTCTTAAATAGTGAATAAAATTCCTTTTTTAAAAGAAGTTTATAATCTTGTTTAATAAAATTAAAAATGTTAATAACAATTAAATCTGTATTAATAAAATTAATCGTAAAATCATTATTAGTTACACTGATGTTAAGGAGGTCTAGGACAGCCCAATCCCGTCTATCTGGAGATGGTTTTTCCGGAAACAAAGCAGCCACCGCCCTCAATCCTAAAGTTGTATCGATATTGGTATACAAAGACTCCACGTCCATCGTGAACTTGAATGAAAGAGAAGGGACTTTCAGTGTTCTAATCACCTGTAGGAAATGGTAAGTATCTTTAATATAACTGTAATGCAATTGTGACAATGGGTTTAGAAAATGATCTATATATTCTGCTATTGGATAGGATTCTGAATCAGTATCTGAAATAATCAGCCTGTCTGCTGGAACCTGAAATGGAATCGGCCAGCTTTCAAGAGGCTTGTGTATTTTTGGTAGAAGATAGAATTTATGTACACTTGGTGTAGATGGCCCCAATAGATATTGTTTTTATTTGTAATCAATATAGCCTAATCGAAAAATGTCTGTTATGATAGTTTTAATTTGTATTCTCGTCCTATTCTGTAATTAATTTTTTAATGGTAAATAATGTTGCATATTTGAGAGTTGACGCTCAGCTTCTGCAATATACTGATTTGTGTCCATGATAACACTGATCCTTTGTCTCCTAGTTTAATGATTATATGTTTATTTGTTCTTAGCTGTGTTAAGGCATCCCTTTATTTTTCTGTTAAATTATCCTGTCGATTATCTACTCTATGTATATGATTTAATGTTTGACCATCCCTTTTAATTAAATTAAGGATTGGTTTTCTGACGTCTGTACTTGCTGGATACCATCTAGATGGTTCCCTACATTGAATTGATTGTTCTATACCGGATAAGTAGTTAAAATAGTCTAAGATTTGTAATTTCCATATTTATAAACATCCCTTCTCAATTCCTCCATGTCCACTTCCGTTGGAGTCGTGATGAAAGTTAGACCCCTCTGCAATAAGGAAACCTCCACCTCCAATAATTTGAAAACATTCAATAAATTATGTATATTTATTTCCTGGGCCAGGCAAGTCCTGTTTGGCCCGTTGAACAGTTTAACTGCTCCCACCAGTAATCCTGAATCTGATATGTCGTAGTTCCTTTCCAATTAATCCTGTTGTCTTATAATTCTGTCTGATGGAAAAATCTATTGCATCTAGAAATAACACTGTTCACAGGTTAATGGATGGCACACGAAAGGCAACAGAAGAAATGCCAGGGGGGTATTTTTCATACGTGGATTACTCATTTAGCCGGCTGTAATTGTTGACGATTTAGCATGATCCTGGATCTGTCGGTTTTTCAAAACTCTTGCTGGATGTGTTGCTACGAAAATCCTCAAACCTGCTCAGAGTAGGTTTGTTCTATGTAAACAAGGATTAGCTGACACACTTAATCAGTGTCCGTGCATGGAATTCATTCAGTCATGACCTCACCGAACATGAATGAGCGACCAATTGATATCGGCACGCAAATTATAAGAGAGAATTTCATATAGAGAGGGTTTTGAGTGATCGGCAAGATCCTTTATTGCTCCCGGAGGAAATTCTTTTCGAAAGATACCGCTTTAGCCGAGGGGGAATTCGTCCACTTCCCTTTGGGTTGTGAAGTCTAGTAATCGCGTGCGTTTATCTTGCGGTTGCTATAATTCATCTTTAAAATGATATCAAGGAGCTCCAAGAAGAGAGCGCTTGGAAATCTAAGTCGACTTAGAAGCCCGTTGTCATTTTCTGTAAATTTCTATCGAATTGAATTCCTTTATTGTTATTGTATGGTACAATGAGATTCAATATGCAAATCCTCCATAAACATTTTCCTATATAATAATAATAATAATAATAATAATATGGTGGGCGGCACGGTAACGCAGTGGCAGGTTCGCTTACGGGTCCTCCCTGCGTGGAGTTTGCATGTTCTCCCCATGTCTGTGTGGGTTTCCTCCGGGTGCTCCAGTTTCCTCCCACAGTCCAGAAATGCAGGTTAGGTGCCCTGGCGATCCTAAATTGTCCCTGGTGTGTATTTGGTGCATGGGTGTGTGTGCCCTGTGGTGGGCTGGCACCCTACCCGGGGTTTGTTTCCTGCCTTGCACCCTGTGTTGGCTGGGATTGGCTCCAGCAGACCCCCATGACCCTGTAGTTAGGATATAGCGGGTTGGATAATAATACAATAAAAACAATGAAAAATATACAATATGAAACATAAGTGGCTCAGGTTGTGCAAGTTTACAGTGAGGTCATTGTACTTATAAGTACAAACAGTTCTACCAGGAGCACTTGATGGACTGATTGAGTGCATTTAGAGCTCTTAGGATGAAACTGTTTCTGAACCTCAAACTCTGTACAGGAAAGGCTCTGAAGCGTTTGCCAAATGGGAGAAGTTCAAATTGACTGTGCACATGGCTGAGGCGGCGTGTGCTAGAAGCTGTAATGTAATGCTCTCTGCTCTTGCCACAATCTGCCGTAGACCTTCCTGATCAGCTGCTGTAGAGCTGTGTTTCCACACTCGGAAACAGTGGGTTAAAATACTCTGAGTGGTGCACTGAGAGTAACAACGCTAAAGTAGCTATGGTATTTAGAATAGTTTGGCCATTCCGTGCACCATTATATGTTTACAGATTGATTACAATCAGATGCCTTAAACTAAAAAATGATATGTGGTTAATTTCAGTGTATTTGATAAAGCTGTGTCAGAGATGTGAATCTAAAAAATAAAGGGAAACCGCACATGAACAGTAGCACTGCTTTGACCGCCAGTTTGCAAAACTGAGCCGAAAACTTGTGTATGCTGTGGTTTGAGCGGACATGAAAATGTATGTAGCTTTACGCCTTTAGTTTTTATACATTATGATGTGAGCGTGGAAACGGGGGTACACAACATTTTTGTTCATACACACCGTTTATAAATGAGGCCCCTGGTGTACAAATAACAGCAGAACCATTGTGAACAATTGGGATGATTTTTGGGAAAGGTCTGGATTTTTCAAGAGAGGTGGTCTTCATGCTAATTGGAGGGGATCTTTCATATTATCCCAAAACATGGCATCAAAATTGCCTGTCTGACTGATTACAGCACCATCCAGGCCGCAGTCATGTGATCAGGCTGTTTTTCCCACCTGTGACTTTCCTGAAGCTTTTACCCATAATTCCTGCTGTGGGTCATCTCATTAATTTAGTCATGACGCAGACCTTACATTACTTGATAACCAAAAATAAGGTGTATAATTAGACCAAGAGATAAAACCAGACCCTCCACCAGGGGCACCTGTAATAGAAACTTAGTTCAAATTAAAACAAAAAATATATCACCAGTTCAGTTAGAAGTATGCTGTTTTAACTCTTCTTATTGAAAACTTGCTCTCTTAGAAGTAAAGCTGTTTTGGTAAATGACATGATATCAAGTTAAAAAATCAGATTTGTGTCTTCTCACTGAAACATGGCTTAGTAAATCTGACACTGTTCCACTAGCTGAGGCGTCACCAGATGGATACTCATTCCTTCATAAATCTAGAGATTGAGAGGTCGAGGAGGAGGTCCAACTAATAATCCTAACCTCACATTAGACTTGATTACAATATACAAACTTTAAATATTACTCCATTAAATGAAGTTATTTCCAATCACTACGTAATTACATTTGATTTGGTTCTGCCCTTCAATACACTCACAGACTGAAAGAAAGACAGTGCGGCATCTAGATTGTAATTCTGCTTAAACACTTAAAGATACTTTGAGTAAGTTGAGTGTAATTGTGGAAAACCATTTAGATCAGTTAACATCAAATGTAAACGTGTAAAATAATTTAGATCAGCTAACATCACATTATAATATGACCTTGAGAGATGCTCTGGACACAGAGTTCCCTATAAAACAAAAGTGATCAAAGCACATAAACTCTCCCTGGTTTAATGAGAACACTCAAGGTCTAAAATTAGAGTGTTGAAAAGTGGAGCGCAGATGGAAAACAACAAAGCTGCTGGAATTTCAACTTGCACAGAGTGTTAAAAATTATAAAAAAGCTTTCTTTAAAGCTTGCTCAGACTACTATTCTAAAATAATAGATAGTAATAGTAAAAATCCTCATGTGGTGTTTAGAACAGTGGCTAATCTAACAAATGGGGATTGAAATCTACAGTGCAAAATACCAACAGACTTTATGAACTAATTTCATGAGAAAATTAAAAATATAAGATCCCAGATCTCAGTATCACAGTGCTTGGCAGATCCTGTCTCACATTGCATTCAACACTAATCCTGTAGCAGAATAGGAAGTCTTAACTTTAATTTCTTGTTCCGTAGATCCGGTACCAACAAAACTAGTATAAAGTGCAATGGATGTTCTTGCAGCGCCTATTCTTAACCTTATTAATAGTTCATTATTGTATGACACAGTATCTGATGCACTAAAAGTGTCAGTCATTAAACCATTACTTAAAAAGTCAGACCTAGATCCTCATATCCTTAATAATTATAGACCCATTTCAAATTTACTCTCTAAAATAGTCGCTAATCACCCTTAGTCACACCTTATACAACACAATTTATTTGAGAAATTCCAGTCTGGTTTCCGCACTGGTCATAGTACAGAAATGACACTAACGTGTGTTGTAACCAACATTCAGATATCCTCTGATGAAGGAAATTCCACTGTAATTATGTGGTTAGACTTATGCACAGTGTTTGACACCATTGACCATTCTATTACTGCACAGGCTAGAAAATGACGATGGTCTTACAGGCACTGTGCTCGCTTGGTTTAGTTCTTATTTATCAAATTGATTCCAGTATGTACAGAAAAGTGCTGACAGGACTCCATCATTATACACAGAAGTGAGATATGGTGTCCTGCAGGGCTCAATACTCAGACCTTTACTGTTTTCACTTTACATGATTCCACTAGGATCTATCATTAGGAAACATCATGCTAATTTTCACTCATATGCAGATGACACCCAGTTATAATTTTCTTTTAGAGAAAATGAAGTTTCTCCTGCCTTTCCATCAGTGTCTTTGCTTTACAAATGTGTTGATCAGCAAAAGCAGCCTGCTATCCCACTGCCCATCGACAGAGCTGAAGTTCTCCCAGCTAGTGGTTTGTGTGCAGGTAAGCCTTTGGTTTGCCGATTTAGGCTTTAGATGGGCTCTTGCCAGGTCCCGTTTGCTTCCCTGATAAGGCAGAGTAGCTTCCTGACACACTCAATTGGAATGGAGACTTTGGGGTAAAGGACTGGTCTTTAATGTCTTGTTCATGGCCTGCCACATTGCAAAGTGTTGGAATATTCTTAAGTACTCAGACTACCTTTGGCCATCTGTTATCTGGCCACGTTGGCAATGCCCCATTTGCAGCAGGCTGGTAAGAATATTGAAGATGGATTTGATTTCCCTTAAATGTCACGATGCCATACTTCAATTGCACAATCTGTTTTATTATGCATATTGTGTCTTGACATTAAGAATAAACTTGGGTGGCACACCCCTCACCTGTAGGTTATGTAGATACTGCGGACAAAAGCAAAACAGAGTGGGAACCATTTGGTTCATTGTATAAATATATATTGTTTAGTTGGATTTATAATTAAACAATGTCAGATTTGATGCAATAAGAATTTTCATCTTCTTTACTGAACTTCAATAGAACCTCATGACAGATGGCTCAATGTTGCTTTATATAGTTCAGATACAAACAAACGTTTGGTTATTTGTAAATGGGTCAAATGCAGTCAAATATATGGGCCATCTTAATTGTAAATTTACAGCGAGTGATGTGCTTCCCTCCTATATTTGTAGAAGAAAAAGGATTGCGGCATTCACAAACAATTGTTCATGCAAGCACACCCTGTGACAAGCTGTGAAATGCATTTACGGAGAAGTTTTCAGCATGAATTGGGGGTTTACAAACGTATGCTGTTGGGCTAATGTTTGCTAAAACACTCCTAACTGTGCACCCAATGTACCTCACTAATTACACTTTCTCTCCTCTATACAACAAAAAAACTATTCCGTTGACAAGTGCCATGGCTGTGGAACTTCCAAAGGTAACCATTGTAAGCTTTTTGTTTTCTGCAGCTGATTCCAGTGTGTTTCGTGGGACACTTAATCTTATTGTTCCTTTAAAAATGGTGCCTATCAAATTTAACAAATTATTCCCATCTGAAGAAACTAAAGTCCAACTTGCCATTGACAGATCTTCCCTCCTGTCCGCTGATCTTTGCACCACTGGGACTGATCTCAGATGGCTTAGGTCTTACCTCTCAGGCAGATTGGAACCAAGTGCATCAGGCCAGCATGGCATTTCCTCAACGATAAATTATGGGGCCTTCTGTCTCTCTCCCCTCACTAACCCTTATTGTAAAGCAATACTGTTTTGAAATCTAATTTTTCCTCCACATTTCCGACATATTAGCCCAGATAGTCTATGCAGTGAACATTTTTATGCTAAGAATGATTTAAAACACGTGCATTGTATAAGACAGGGGTTTAAACAAACACTTGCTGTTGGGACTACTGGCACCTGCCCAAATTCTGCCATCCACACAGCTGCTGCCCGCTCTCAGACAAGTGACTGCAGTGACAGTTTGTATACCAAGTTATTCAATGTGCCAAATTCAAAAACTACAAAGTGTCACTCCATCCGATTAACTTTGAGCTGCTTGATTTTTCAGGCGTTTCATTGGAGTCAATCTAGACAGCAGCTGAAAGATGGCACCAAGAAAGGCACAGAGCAAAAACAGAAGCTCTACCAGTCAGCCTGTGTGCCCACTCCTGAGAAGATGAATGGATTGAGTGGCTGGCAGAGTCGCGTGTGAGACCCTCATGTTGAAGATATTCAGTGCACCATTACAAGTGAAACATTTTGCTTGTTTTCTATATGTTATTATTCTCTGCATGTATATTGATTTCTAGAGATGTGCTTTAGAATGAACGCGTGAACTGCTTTTGGAATATTTGTTGATATATATTTTTTATATTTTTTTCCACTTCTTGCAGTAAGATGAACACTGCAGGTTTGGGGTTGAAATGTTAAGAGAAATACTCGAGTTGGGAACAGCTGAAACAAGAAGAAGGAGGTGCAGTGAGAGTAACAACGCTTAAGCATCTCTGGTATTTGGAATAGTTTGACCATTCTGTGGACCATTATATTGTTACAGGTTAATTACAATCAGATGCATTAAACTAATAAGCAATATGCGGTTAATTTCAGTGTATTTTTAAAGTCGAGTCGGGGATGTGCATCTAAAAAAGAAAGGGAAACCACACAGGAACAGTAGCACTGCTTTGACGCTGGGTGCCGGCAGTGTGCAAAACTGAGCAGAGAACTTGCGTACGACAGGGTATGAGCTACTGTGGAAATTTGTGTGGCTTTACGGCAAGTTTAGGTTTTATGCATTGTGATTTGAACGTGGAAACACTCTTATGCAACATTTTTGTGCATACGCACCGTTTATACATGAGGCACCAGGTGATCAGACAGACAATTTTTGCTCCGCAAGATGAAATTTCATTTTATTTTGAAATTTTCTATGTGTTCTCATTCTCTACTATTCCTTCTGCTCTCCAATACTCCATCTGTCTTTGTTGCCTTCTTGTTCTTGATGGTAATTGAGCTCTTACTAAGTAATCCTGTAAGTTTTTGTTCTTCCTAAATGCCTTTACACTCTTATAATTCTGTAATCCCCTTGTTGTTGATGCCAATTTGCAACATGTGTGCCTCTTCCTTCCACCAGGCCATAAAGAGGTTTCCATTTGGTGGCTCAAATTTCTTTTTCATCACCGTGCCCTGAATCTGCAGATGCCACTTTATTAAAATAGATGTCACTTCATTTTACACTTAATTCCAACAATTCTATCAATTCTTAATCCAGTTTCCATTTCTAACAGTTTCTTACCACACTCTGAGACTATAAGGTCACCTGCTGGTATTTCCCCTGTACCATCCACTTCCCGTTAGTTTTATAGATTTTTGGCAATCGGTAAAAATACCCGAGTCTCTGATGGAGTGGCCCTATCAAAAATTCACTTTGTTTGGGAACAATTTTCCATTCTCATCTCCTTAAAATTTCCCAGATAATTATGTTTTGGGTCTCCACATACATTGGACTTTCCAATTTCTAATAATATACCAGATTACCAACCTGTCTGTATCCCTCCACGAAGTACCATTCTTTATTTTGGATGACAATTATGAAGCCCTTATCTGTTGTTTGGATTACTATCCTTGGATTTCTTTCTCAATGCCTTCTTTTCCCTTCTGTCAAATTATTCTTTCCTCCATCTCTCTTCAGCTTTATTTTGTTCAAATTCTAAACTGTTCTTATCAAGTTTTATTATTCCTGGGTCAATATACTCGTTTGGTTCCCACTCCAATGTTTCACTAAAAACATTCTCTCTATAATCTGCTAGTTATTACCTTCAATGATAACCCAGCATGTCTGTTTTTAGTCGTTTTTCATTTCTGCAAATGGGACCAAATGTCACACCTCTGGACAAAAGTGTGCTCTGGGCTTCTGTTAGTTGAATACGACCAGAGAAATATGAGGTTATTCTTTAGAATAACTTCATCTTCTCCTTTGGTTTTTGTCGGTCCCCGCGTACCACTGACGTTACTCGGGACATCTAACGTAAATAGGCTAACCTGTTTAGTAGGATTTTTTGGGCTGTTTTATTAAGCCAGTGTATTTGACCTCCTTTTCATTCAGTTTCAGCATATATCAATCTATACTTCTCTGTAGACATCAAGTTAACATATCTTAACAGCTTTGTTCATCCCTTAAATCTTAGTTGTAATTAATCATTGGAAAAATCTGCCCTTGGGGAGGTCTTTTTGGTGTTTCTGTTCAGTGCTTTTGGGAAACCCACACAGCATTCTGGATCTGCTTTTCCTTATTTTTCAACTCCAGTTTGGGTGTATTTGTTGTGTCTATTTTAAAAATTCATTTTTCCAGATATTTAAAATTATGCTCCCAGATAATCAATTTGAACCTCTGAGAAGATTTATGAGATTTTTGCAAGATGTGACTCTCCCCACAATCAGAATTAGTCTCCTTGGAGAAAAGCCCCAGGGTTTATTCTTCTGATATGTCCTCTCAGTTATTGATGACATCTCTTCCTCTTTGTCTTCCTCCTGCACCTGACTAACATGTTTTGTCTTTCAGGGGTCAGCTCTGCCCCTTCTCCGGTCTCCCCAAAATACATTCCCTTTGGTAAGTACATTTTCCTTGTTGTCCATTTACCTTTCCTTGCTCCCAGTCTCCAACCCTCCATTGTCCTCTTCTTTCTAACTTTGTTTCTTTTGGGTTAGGGCTCTAAGTTCTACCTGCTCCTTAACACTTTTCTCCTCCTCTAATGTACTGAAAGTATATCTTTATCATTAAAATTCTATTCTCTATCCTAGGGGTCTCCAAACTTTTTCCCTGAGAGCTACTTTTACAAAACGGAAACTTTTATTCTCATAGCTTATTTCAACCCAAACAAAAAACTGAATAAGCTTGTCTTGCCTGAACATTTACAAAATGTTGGTGTCCCCAACTCACATTTTGCATTGAAACATCATAAAAAAATATTTAGTTCACCTACAAGTGCATTTTGTATGTCTGTATGCATTTTCTGGTGTATCTCACGCTATTGAATTAAAACATTATTTTGAAGGTTTACTAATATAAAATACTGCAGTGGGCCGGCGCCCTGCCCAGGGATTTGTTTCCTGCCTTGCGCCCTGTGTTGGCTAGGATTGGCTCCAGCAGACCCGGTAACCCTGTGTTAGGATATAGCGGGTTGGATAATGACTGACTGACTAATATAAAATATATAAAATCCAATATCTGTATATCTGTCCGCTTTTCACGAGAGAACTACTTAATGGATTTAGATCGGGTTTTTTGCTATAATTTGCTTGAACATTCCAATTGATTTTGCGACTTCTCTCGTCGCATTAAGAATCAGAGTTCACTAGCAGTACCGATTTATTTGCACGAATCTGAGAAACATGCAGTGGGCCGAGGAGAGGGGCCTTCCCCACTCACCAGCTTCGGGACGTGTTCCTTAACTCCGCTTAGCTAGCAGACAAGAGAACAATTGAATTCAACTTGGTCTGATATTTAAAATAGGTCTTGATGAGTTTGAGTCCGGATATTCTATTAAGTGTGTGCCACATTAACAACATAGATTGCAATTCAGATTGTGGATCGTGATTTTGTGTTTAAAGGATCATGATATGGTGCAGGCTGTGGCACGAGTCGGCTTTAAAACGTTGATTAGAGACAACACCCAAGATAAAAGGGACGTTAGTCATAAAGTACAAAGACTTTAGTACAATCAATAGTAGACCTTTTACATTTACAGTACTAGAATTCTTGATGTTGTTTGATAATTTCCTACAGTTTTATTTACCTCTTCTATGGTCTCCATGTTTAAATATTTAAGGTTAGAAACATATACAGAGTTAGAAGCAGGTCTCTTGATTTCATATACAAGGAGGTCTCACTGAATATTTCCAGGAAGCATTCAGTAAATTTGTACAATGAGAAAGAAAGCATGAAGGGCCTTATTAACCTCCTTAGAGTTGCATTTTATTACAAAAAAACATGTGAAAAGCATTGCATTTTTTTGGCATGAAAAATTAAATTTTTTACTAAATCTCAAAGTAATGATAATTATTAGTAATGATGACTAAAATAATAATATGAAAGGAACAATCATAATAGTAATAATAATAATACTACTAATGGTGCCAAAGCAGTATATAATCTCAAAATGAGTCCTGTGTGTGGTAGCCCTTAAAGCAATCCAACGTCACAGTCGGCACAATAATCGCACTATATCAGGAGCCCTCTTGTTTGTCAGGTCAGTCAAGGGCATAACCTTCTTACCCTCTTCATCGACCTCCCTGAATCTACACAGAAGCTATGTAGAGCATGTAGAACTCCGCGGCCACACAAAGCGTTTTGCTCACATCCCCCCGTTCTCTCCCAGCTTCACTGGTTACCAGTGTCATCAAGGATTAAATTCAAGATTCGTCTTTTCACCTTCAAAGCCCTACATAACCTTGCCCTCCTCTACCACACTCAGCTCCTAGCTCCTTACACTCCTTGTCGCTCTCTCAGGTCCTCTAGCAGCAATCTCCTTACTGTCCCACACACCAGACTCTCCACCCTGGGAGGGCAGGCAGCTCCTTCAGTGTTATGGCCCCTCAACTCTGGAACTCTCTTCCTTAGTCTCTCTGAGATTGCTCTTCTTTCTCCACCTTTAAATCTTAACTGAAATATTTCATCTTCTTTTGTCTGTTGTGTAATTTTTTTTTTTACTGTATGTAAAGTGACCTTGGGTTTGTGAAAGGCTCTCTATAAATGCAAATTATTATTTTTATTAAAGGGGCGTCATACCGGCATATGTGTGCTTCTTGCCTTACACCCGCTGCTACTGGGTAATAATAATACCTGGGAGGGATGGTGTGTGTGAAGTAAAGACACTCGCAGGCTGACAGAGTGCAGTGGACTTGTGCAGACTAGAAAATCCTAAGTGTTACCCGTTTAACACTAGAATTACCAGAGCCTACGAAAAACCTTGTAATTCCGTCCCACCTTAAATCGCTTCTTAAATCCCTTCACACCTCTCCGCCAGCGTCCTTTGTCTTCTACAGGGAGTGCAGAATTATTAGGCAAGTGAGTATTTTGACCATATCATCATTTTTAATGCGTATATTCCAACTCCAAGCTGTATTAACTTGAATGCTTATTGGATTTAAGCACGTCAGGTGATGTGTATTTGTGTAATGAGGGAGGGTGTGGCCTAAGGAGATCAACACCCTATATCAAGGTGTGCAGAATTATTAGGCAGCTAGTTTTCCTCAGGCAAAATGGGCCAAAAAAGAGATTTAACGGACTCTGAAAAGTCAAAAATTGTAAAAAGTCTTTCAGAGGGATGCAGCACTTTTGGAATTGCTAAGATATTGGTGTGTGATCACAGAACCATCAAACATTTTGTTGCAAATAGTCAACAGGGTCGCAAGAAACGTGTTGAGAACAAAAGACGCAAATTAGCTGCCAAAGATTTGAGAAGAATCAAACGTGAAGCTACCAGGAACCCATTATCCTCCAGTACTTTCATATTCCAGAGCTGCAACCTACCTGGAGTGCCCAGAAGTACAAGGTGTTCAGTGCTCAAAGACATGGCCAAGGTAAGGAGGGCTGAAACCCAACCACCACTGAACAAGAAACATAAGTTGAAACGTCAAAACTGGGCCAAGAAATATCTGAAGACAGATTTTTTTCAAAGGTTTTATGGACCGATGAGATGAGAGTGACTCTTGATGGACCAGATGGATGGACCTGTGGATCAGTAATGGGCACAGAGCTCCACTCCAACGTGGAGGTGGGGTACTGGTATGAGCTGGTATTTTTAAAGATGAGCTAGTTGGACCTTTTTGCATTGAAGATGAACTCAAAATCAACTCCCAATCCTACTGCCAGTTTTTCGAAGACACTTTCTTCAAACAGTGATACAGGAAGACCACCATGATTTGTATGCAGGCCAATGCTCCATCACTTGCATCGAAGTTCTCCACTGCGTGGCCAGCCAGTAAAGGCCTTAAAGATGAAGGAATAATGACATGGCCCCCCTTCCTCATCTGACCTAAACCCTATCGAGAACTTGTGGGCACTTCTTAAACGCTAGATTTACGGGGAGAAAAACAATACACCTCTCTGAAGAGTGTCTGGGAGGCTGCAGTCACTGCTCCACAAAAAGCTGATCGTCAACAGATCAAGAAACTGACAGACTCCATGAATGGAAAGGCATATGACTGTTATTGGAAAGAAGGGTGGCTATATTGGTCATTGATTGATTGATTGATTTTTTTTTAAATGTCAGAGATGTTTATTATTCTCACTATAACAGATGAAAATAAACAAGTGAGATGGGAAAATTTTCATTTTTCCTTTAGTTGCATAATAAATCTGCACACTAATAGTTGCCTAATAATTGTGCGCCCATATGTATTCCCCTGATGATGTTCTCACTCACATTTCCGTTGTGAAACATTCAGGTTTCAGGTTTATTAACATTTTGGATTGACTGATAGCACTGTGTTTGTTCCATATTAAAATTAATCCTCAAAAATACAACTTGCCTAATAATTCTGCACTCCCTGTAAATGTGCTGATAAAGAGAAGCTAGGAGCAGCCGGCTATTCCATCCTCCCACCAATTTAGAACGTGTACGAACTTCTCTCAGCTCATGCCTTGATTATCTGGGAGTGAAGTGGAGTTTTAGAGTGGAAATAATAGATCGTTATTTGGAACACACGCATTTCATGTCTGTTCCGTTTCTACAGTAATCTGTGTAAACACATTGTTAAAACAGAAACGTTTTATATTCTAGTAGTAGATGACAAAATGTAGGCATAAACTATATAATGTATGAAGCCTGAAGTCCAAATAGCAAAGAAACATTTTCATAAAAGGTTCAAATATAACACAACAATTGCGCTTTTATTCAAAAATATAACTGCAGAAACAAAAAGCCGCCTTAACATGCGACATTGACAGCCATTTATTATAACTTCCTCCGTGGTGCACTAGAATCAGTTCTCACCTTGGAATCAAAAGGTCGCGAGTTCGATTCTGCACTACTCTGTTTTGAGAAGTAAACTGCTCGTAGTCTTACTATTTTAGAATAAAAGCATACATTTGATTTCAGTCTGTAACAGCCGGTGCAATTTATGATCCTTGTAAAGGTTAGCTTTTTTTTTAATTCACTTTTCATTCTCTCAGTCGCGTTCAGAATCAATCCATACAACCCCATCTGACACGGCTGTTTTCACTAAAGACGCGCTATAGCTCTGCAGTGTACCACGATGCACAGTAACGCCCCCCCCCAAAGGGTTCTGATACACAAACGCTGGCGAAGCTGCCTTCTTCGTGTCTCACCGTCACTTGATTTTCTTTTTATTCAGTTTTATTGAGTGTTCCTGCCAGTCCCCGCATGTTGCTGTATGCTGTTTCTTTTGTACTCTAGGACATGCAGAGGAGAGAATGGTAAAGAGCAGTAACTTCGGCGCTATATGCAATCATCAGACACTCCCCATCTGCCCGTGTCGCTCAAACACAGGAACATATATTGGTGTAAAAGTATAACAAAAGTGCACTTTTTCCATCGCCTTTTCCTGTAAGAAGCAATGTACACACTTCTCTCTATGCTGTGGTTTCTATTACACACCTGAAAGAAAGAGACAATACATGTGAAAATATCATCGCACTAATGCAATATTATTTGAAAACGAACAGCGTCAGATCGGGTGTGAATTTATGCAGGAACTGGAAATTCTCTGATGCGGGACCTTCCCCCAGGGAAGAAAGTACAGTGTCAGGTGCTCATTCAGTGTAATAGAAACCATAGCACAGAGAGGTGTGTACACGGCAACAAGTACACGTGTCGTAAATGTAGGAAGGACGGTCCTTGGGTGTGTGGGAACTGTTAATATTTGAATGTGATGATTTTATATAGCACGGAATGAAAATCAGCACTTCTTAGCATTGCACCATGCAAGCTGTCGTATCAATCGCCTACTGTATCTTGCTTTTTTTTTTCTTCGGTTATACAGGTAGTCTTGAATAAAAGTGCACTTGTTTTGTTTGCGAAATGAAGTGTCTGCGTGCACTTTTCGTGGCATTACACGTGTATTTTTTGAGCATGCTCAAACACAGGAACATATGTTGATGTAAAAGTATAACAAAACAACGGGCAGATGGAGAGTGTCTGATGATTGCATATAGCGCCGAAGTTACTGCTCTTTACCATTCTCTCCTCTGCATGTCCTGGAGTACAAAAGAATAATAATAATAATAACATGGGTTTTTTACTTCCATAAATTAAGAATTACATTTGGTTACTAGTTATTACAAAAACTAACTGCACTACTTAATGCACATCATTTTTAATGTGTTACCCGACCA
>NC_053156.1:7959500-7999500 GCF_016835505.1 Polypterus senegalus
ATAGAGAATAGAATTTTAATGATAAAGATATACTTACAGTACATTAGAGGAGGAGAAAAGTGTTAAGGAGCAGGTAGAACTTAGAGCCCTAACCCAAAAGAAACAAAGTTAGAAAGAAGAGGACAATGGAGGGTTGGAGACTGGGAGCAAGGAAAGGTAAATGGACAACAAGGAAAATGTACTTACCAAAGGGAATGTATTTTGGGGAGACTGGAGAAGGGACAGAGCTGACCCCTGAAAGACAAAACATGTTAGTCAGGTGCAGGAGGAAGACAAAGGGGAGGAGATGTCATCAATAACTGAGAGGACATATCAGAAGAATAAACCCTGGGGCTTTTCTCCAAGGAGACTAATTCTGATTGTGGGGAGAGTCACATCTTGCAAAAATCTCATAAATCTGATCAGAGGATCAAATTGATTATCTGGGAGCCTAATTTTAAACATCTGGAAAAATGAATTTTTAAAATAGACACAACAAATACACCCAAACTGGAGCTGAAAAATAAGGAAAAGCAGACCCAGAATGCTGTGTGGGTTTCCCAAAAGCACTGAACAGAAACACCAAAAAGACCTCCCCAATGGCAGATTTTTCCAATGATTAATTACAGCTAAGATTTAAGGGATGAACAAAGCTGTTAAGATATGTTAACTTGATGTCTACAGAGAAGTATAGATTGATATATGCTGAAACTGAATGAAAAGGAGGTCAAATACACTGGCTTAATAAAACAGCCCAAAAAATCCTACTAAACAGGTTAGCCTATTTACGTTAGATGTCCCGACTAACGTCAGTGGTACGGCGGACACCAACAAAAACCAAAGGAGAAGATGAAGTTATTCTAAAGAATAACCTCATATCTCTCTGGTTGTATTCAACTAACAGAAGCCCAGAGCACACTTTTGTCCAGAGGTGTGACATTTGTTCCCATTTGCAGAAATCAAAAACGACTAAAAATAGACATGCTGGGTTATCATTGAAGGTAATAACTAGCAGATTATAGAGAGAATGTTTTTAGTGAAACATTGGAGTGGGAACCAAACGAGTATATTGACCCAGGAATAATAAAACTTGATAAGAACAGTTTAGAATTTGAACAAAATAAAGCTGAAGAGAGATGGAGGAAAGGATAATTTGACAGAAGGGAAAAGAAGGCATTGAGAAAAAAATCCAAGGATAGTAATCCAAACAACAGATAAGGGTTCAATAATTGTCATCCAAAATGAAGAATGGTACTTCGTGGAGGGATACAGACAGGTTGGTAATCTGGTATATTATTAGAAATTGGAAGGTCCAATGTATGTGGAGACCCAAAACATAATTATCTGGGAAATTTTAAGGAGATGAGAATGGAAAATTGCTCCCAAACAAAATGAAATTCTGATAGGGCCAGTCCATCAGAGACTGGGGTATTTTTACCGATTGCCAAAAATCTATAAAACTAACAGGAAGTGGATGGTACAGGGGAAATACCAGCAGGTCACCTTATAGTCTCAGAGTGTGGTAAGAAACTGTTAGAAATGGAAACTGGATTAAGAATTGATAGAATTGTTGGAATTAACTGTAAAATAAAGTGACATCTATTTTAATAAAGTGGTATCTGCAGATTCAGGGCACGGTGATGAAAAAGAAATTTGAGCCACCAAATGGAAACCTCTTTATGGCCCGGTGGAAGGAGGAGGCACACATGTTGCAAGTTGGCATCAACAACAAGGGGATTACAGAATTTAAGAGTGTAACGGCATTTAGGAAGAACAAAAACTTACAGGATTACTTAGTAAGAGCTCAATTACCATCAAGAACAAGAAGGCAACAAATACAGATGGAGTATTGGAGAGCAGAAGGAATAGTAGAGAATGAGAACACATAGAAAAATTCTAAATAAAATGAAATTTCATCTTGCGGAGCAAAAATTGTCTGTCTGATCATTTGGGGCCTCGTATAAACGGTGCGTATGCACAAAAATGTTGCATAAGAATGTTTCCACGTTCAAATCACAATGCATAAAACCTAAACTTGCCGTAAAGCCACACAAATTTCCACAGTAGCTCATACCCATTCGTACGCAGGTTCTCTGCTCGGTTTTGCACACTGCCAGCACCCAGCGTCAAAGCAGTGCTACTGTTCCTGTGTGGTTTCCCTTTCTTTTTTAGATCCACATCCCCGACTTGACTTTAAAAATACACTGAAATTAACCGCATATTGCTTATTAGTTTAATGCATCTGATTGTAATTAACCTGTAACAATATAATGGTCCACAGAATGGTCAAACTATTCCAAATACCAGAGCTGCTTTAGCGTTGTTACTCTCACTGCACCTCCTTCTTCTTTTTTCAGCTGTTCCCATTAGGAGTTGCTACAGCGGATCATCTTTTTCCATATTCCTCTCACTGCACCACTCGGAGTATTTACATCACTGTATCTGAGTGTGAATCACAGCTCTACAGCAGCTGATCAGAAAGAGAATTATCGGTATACAGCATCAAGCACATGCTGCCTCAGCCATGCTGTCTATTGAACTGCACTCATACGACAAACGCTTCAACATCAACAACATTTATTTATATTGCACATTTTCGTACAAATAATGTAGCTCAAAGTGCTTTACACGATAAAGAAAAGATAAATAAAAAAACTAAGTAAGAATTAAACTAAGGCAACACTAATTAACATAAAGTAAGAGTAAGGTCCAATGGCCAGGGGGGACAGAAAAAACAAAAAAAACTCCAGACGGCTGGAGAGAAAAAAATAAAATCTGCAGGAGTTCCAGACCACAGGACCGCCTAGCCCCCTCTGGGCATTCTACCTCACATAAATGAACAGTCCTCTTTGTGTTTAGGGTTCTCATGGAAGGACTTGAGGATGATGGTCATGCAGACTTCTGGCTTTTAATCCATCAATGTAGGAACATCATGGTGCTTTGAATAGGTGGTGGTAGCGCAGGTCGCCACCACAAAAAAACGGGAAAAGAACAGAAGAGAGAGTAGAGGTTAGTTTGGATTTTAGAGCCACCATGAATAGTTATTATAATGAATTGAATATGCAGAGTATCAGGATTACATTAAAGTGAAGATTTGAGAAGGCCAAGTTAAAGTAATGTGTTTTTAGCAGTTTTTTTAAAATGCTCCACTGTTTCAGAGCCTTTCATGTACGGACCTCGCGGTTCAGAAACAGTTTCATCCCAAGAACTCTAAACGCACTCAATCAATCCATCAAGGGCTCCTTGTAGAACTGTCTGTACTTAAAAGTACAATCACCTCACTGTAAACTTGCAATGCAGTTATAATATTGCACAACCTTTGCTACTTCATAAAAGCACTTATTTACATATGATGACGATATCATTTTTAAGATGAAATGCAGTAAAATATGTTTATTATATTATACAGATAAAACTTTAACTGTAACTACACGGTGTCGCAGCACTAGCTAGTTCAGTGATTGTTCCTGCCTCTCGCTGTAATCTTGCTAGTGCTGGCACGACACTGGAAGGATAAATGGATAGAATAATTAAACACGTACTATGAAGATATTTTGATGTTCTTTAAAAGTTTTGAAGAATCGGCATTCTAAGCTTACAGATGGCTTAACGTCTATTACAGAGCTGATTGTGTGGTGATTGGGTATTTGGAGAAAGAAAAGTAAGGACAGGAATTGAGGGTTAGTACGTTTGAAAGAGACAGGACTGCTGCAATAAAGTATTTCATCAAAGGTTGCACATGGCGCAGTAGCATCTTGTGTGATAGATGAACAATCACTGCACCACCGTGTTCCCATGTTTAATAACGTGCTTTAACTCCTATCATCATGAAAATGACATCACGTATACATCTCAGTATTTTAATTGTTCAGAGAGCTGTAATATCATGAATGTAATGGATTCTGTGTCCTGTCGGAGGAAGAGAAAGCCCGGAAGCACGTAGTGATTCACACACATACAGCACATAGAAGAACACATACAAAATAAAGCATTTAACGTGCTACTTTAGTTACAATGGGATTTGAGAAACTAGTAAATTAAACGATTTTAAGATAAAGTTTATGAAGTTCTACTTTGATGACAAAATAAACTAATTTAGAGATTAAAGTTGACATTTTGTGCTTTTTTCCACTGCGTGCCTATTTTGTTTTCTCTGTACCCTAATAAGCTTTCATATGACACTCAGACGGCGGGCTATGACTCACCTTTTCACACCGACTTTGATATCTGACAACTTCTTTTTTATTTCGGGCACTGTGCGTCTTTGTGAACGTGAGCTTTCATGTTTCTCCGACACTGTATGTCACTCGATTGATTTCCTTTTCTTGTTTATTCCACTGTTTAAACCAACAAATAGTATGTTTTACCTTTGCCTCCACTTGGTATTTGCTGAAATTCTTCTATTTTCCCCCGTGCATTTCCCATTGTCTTTTCACAGAAGGCTGAGCTTAAGGGCTCTTTGTATTGATTTGCATATTCAAAGAGGCGTAATTCTGGGAGGAGTTGGGGCGGGACAGCAGGAGCGTGCACGTGCGTTACTTTTCACACCACCCGGATTTATGGAGCAGAAGAACGTGGAAGTTGGTGTTTGCACAGATTTATGCATCTCGATTTTTTTGTGCATAAGCACATTTCCGCTTTTGTGCTTACGTCATGTTATAGTGCGAATTCTACGCACGCCGTTATGCATGAGGCCCCTGACTATGTAGGAGAAATAAGAACTAGCTTAAGAAATGGAGTACAACAGTATGTATACCAAATAAAGAGACTCTTCTGGTAGATCACTTCATAAATCATGGACAGGAATCATTAAGGATGTGTGGGTTAGAAGGAAATTAAATGTGGTCAGAGCGGGAAAGAGGACCGAAAAAAGATAGATGAATAAATTAGGAACAAACGGGGTAAGAAATATAGAAGATTCTCCACCATAGGGGGAGAAGTAAAAGAAAAGGGAGAAATTATTTTTAAGAAAATTATTTATGTCCTTTTAAATAAAACCTAATATAGGATGAGATGGTTATGGGGTGGATAGAAAAAGAAAAAATATGAATTATGGTATTGAAACAATGCTTGGATGCTGACACTAAACTTTTTTAAAAGAGTTATAGAAATAAGCACTTTAACTAAAGTTATATAAAGGTTTTTTGTACTAGTATATTATAAATTAAATATATATATAAATTGTACTACTATATTATAAATTAGAATAGCACTCATTTGTTTAACTTGATTCTTATTTTCGATACACACTGCAGTCCCTGGTAAAATCAGGGGAAGGAATTGTGTGGTGGGAGAGGAGGTGGTGGAGTTCACTTTAACACCCTAATTGACGCTGACGCAGCTCGTTGGGCCTTCACCTGGAGGGGAGTGCTGCCCCTATAAAGCCCCCAGAAAGAAGCCATTTTTAGAAAGGCACAGAATGGAGAGAACACAGAGAGAGGCTGTCTTCCTTATTCTTTGATTTTGTTTGTTTTCATTTTATATATATATATATATATATATATATATATATATATATATATATATATATTGTGGTGGATTGCCGGCATTTCACTCCGGCCCTCAACCCCAGGCCGCCAGGAGGAGCTCTCCCGACAGCATGATCATGCCCGAGTTCCAGCAGGCGTCATGGACTATGTAGTGTTTGTACACAGCCCTGCTGGATACCTTGGGGGCCACCAGGCGTCGCTGTAGGGGGGCTCGTAGGCTCTTATGTGCCCTATAACCCGGGAGTGCATCACGGTCACGTGACAGGAAGAAACGACGTGCTCCCGGGTTGAAGAAAAGGACTATTTACCCTGACCCGGAAGGAATAAGGACTTTTGGACTGTTGGGCAGGAACACCTCCGGGTCAGGGAATATAAAAGGACTGTGGGAGCTCCCAGACGATGAGCTGAGTTGGGAGGCAGGGTGGTTAAGCGTCTGGGAGTGGAGGATTGTTATTAATTATTGTATTATTTATTGAGAATTGTGGAGAGGAGTGTGCTTTGTGCACTTTATTATTATAATAAATATCATCATTGGACTTTTACCTGGTGTCTGACGTATAGTCTGAGGGTACAAGGGTGCGAGAAGCATCTTATTCTGTTACAATATATATATATATATAGAGAGAGAGAGAGAGACAGAGATGAAAATCTTTCTTTTTAAAAAGCCTCTCCTGTGATAAGGAAGGCTTAGACCTGATAGCTTTTATAAAAGTCTTGGAGGACCTTCTACAGATTGAGGGACAGCGACTGTCTCCTCAAGAACCTCCTAAAACTAAAACCTAACCCTCCATATGTTAAGATCTAGGGCGTGTGTAACAGTTGTATGGGATGGAAAAGAAAATTGTTCTAAGTACCTCCATTTAGTTGAAAGACCCACCAAACTGTAACCCCTGACCGACTCAACTGTTCCATCGTTACGTGGGGATTTTCTGTTGAAAAGTCGACACAGTTGTGCTGATTTCCAGCACCTGAAAGTTTTAAATGTATCTTCGTAGAACCATGAAATTTTATCAATGATGCAATTGACTTGTCGTTATTCATGCAGAACTGTAACCGGCAATCTGGATCCTCCTCTAATAACCCATGAAACAATCTTGGTCGGTGCAACGTTTAGGTTTGTAAATATATTGGATGACTCAAAGATCTACAGGGAATGTCAAACTCGATAGAAGCTCCGTGTTCTGACTTTTTGGGGCACTCTGTAAATGTCATGTTGCTGTAACCTGTCATGTTGCTCACACTGCTCTTTTATTCCTTTCTGGGGGATTGCAGAGTTCTGCTCAGAAATTACTCTAGAAAGATCAGTGATAAATACGGATGAAGCAGAACTGTTACAAAAAAAGGACCACTGAGCCAAAGGGAGTAACGCTTCAGCCACTTCCTTGCACCTGATCATGTTAAACAGGCTTATCATCCATACTGGACTTATCCCTTAATTAAGCGGGGAGTTTCTGTGGGCTCAGGACTGGGACAAATGAGGCCAAGTGTATGTGGGAGCAGCTGGGTGTGTGTTTTTAAAACAATCAGCCCCTCACAGACCCCTAATTTGGCACATGTTAAACTGTGGGAACATTGAGAGTAACTGAGAAGTTACTCAATAAAAAGATGTATTAAACTGGAGATGTGGGGAAGTTCCATAAATTGAAATGGCTAATGCTCGCTGTCATTTCTTCTGTAGTTGTCCTACCCAGGACTGAGCAATTGCAGGGTAAGGAGCTCATTCGAGGGTCCGACGGAGTGACATCACTTCTGGCACTTGGGGGATTCGAACTGACAACCTTCCAATTGCCAGTACAGATCCCAAGCCTCTGAGCCACCCGCTCTACCTTAACAGTATTTAATAGACGTAGTTCAATTTTAACTTGACACAATTTGTTTGTTCATCAAATGTAAAGAAAAAAACTCCACTCTAGACATTGACTTCATATACGGTATAAATAACTCGCAATTTTAGGTGATTTTTAAACTACAGAAACTGAATAAAGCAAGAACACATTCAACAGAACAATCCTGAACAATAACACATTGTATTTAATCCAAGTATACACTTAGTATTTGTTCAGTGGGTCTAGAAAGACAAAAGTGACTGATTTATATATGAGGGGAAAAAAGCCAGAAAAGTTGGAAAGAGTGCCGTTTACTGCCTTTGTTTCTTTTAACTGGTTGTCTTGTGTCTGATTTGTCAATTCAAACAAGATACACCTGGCAAACTGTGCTTACAGTAAAATACATTATATATCTGTATAGACAGAGAGGGCTGGACGCATAAGGGAGATTTTTTGTTTTTGTTTTCACTTCTGTTTACAGCGATCGGTTCGTAGCGTGCATTATTGCAATGTTACATTTCTTGGTGGTTTATTAATTGCGGGTTTTACAAATGTTCATTTCTTTCCCTGTGCTTAAAACTCATTTAAAAACGTTATTTTAGTGAGCGGTTTGTACTGCTATAGCACGAACACTTGCAGTGTTAGTCTTCTCTGTTGTTCAAGGTTTTCTCAGTGTTATTCAATGTTTTTACATTTAGTTTACTATTACGCTGTGCATTCTATGATATAATTAACTATATTTGTGCTTAATCTTTATAAAAATATATTTACATACAGTTTGTATGGTCTAGAATGGATTAAATGTATTTACATACAATCTTATGGGGGAAATTGGTTGACGACCAAAATGGTTTACGGGCAGAGGTTTAGAATGAATTATGGTCATGACTTGAGGTTTCACTGTACAGGGGACTGATGGATGCTGTCGCTGCAAAAGCACAACACTATAACCTCCGCCCTGGACAATTGATCATTCTTCCCTCTACCTTTCAAGGCAGTCCAAGGTACATGCAACAGAAATACCAAGACACGATGGCAATTGTTCGCAAATGTGGACAGCCTGACTTATTCCTAACCTTCTCCTACAATCCTGCTTGGCCGGAAATCTCCAACGCCATTTCCCATCATCAGCAACCAGAACATAGACCTGACATCGTTGCACTGACAGTCGTATCCTCAAACCCACCCCATTTGGACAACTGTGTCTTTCGGGAAGTGTTCACACATCAACAAATAATTATGCGCCATATGCTACGCCACGGGTTGGCTAATATTATATATTACAAAACCTAAACTACAGTCGGTGATGTGAAAATGCAGTACTTCACTGTCAGTTTACACTGTTCTGTAATAATTGTCAGTTTACCACATTGTACTATAAAAATCATCAATAGGACGAGGAGGTTAGGAGCCCGCGCTGATCCTGTGTGTTGCTGCACCCACCACATGACAAACCACCTCAAGGTCCCACATTAGAACCCGAGTGCGCCCTTCAGCAGGGCCCTTAACCTGCAATTGCTCCATCCAGGGCATGACGTTAATCTGCGTGTAGGCCCTCCAACCTGCAGGGATAACCCGGGTGTTAGTGGCAGGATTGGCACTCCAGATGGAGTGGAACTGTGGGAGGTTTATTATGGTGGCTGAACTAATAGCTTGTACATGGTCTCATTTTACAGAAACTTACTGGCAACTCGAGTATTTCTCTTAACATTTCAACCCCAAACCTGCAGTGTTCATCTTACTGCAAGAAGTGGAAAAAAATATAAAAAACATATATCAACAAATACTCCAAAAGCAGTTCACGTGTTCATTCTAAAGCACATCTCTAGAAAACAATATACATACAGAGAATAATAACATATAGAAAACAAGCAAAACGTTTCACTTGTAATGGTGCACTGAATATCTTCAACATGAGGGTCTCACACGCGACTCTGCCAGCCACTCAATCCATTCATCTTCTCAGGAGTGGACACACAGGCTGACTGGTAGAGCTTCTGTTTTTGCTCTGTGCCATCTTTCAGCTGCTGTCTAGATTGACTCCAATGAAACGCCTGAAAAATCAAGCATCTCAAAGTTAATCGGATTGAGTGACACTTTGTAGTTTTTGAATTTGTCACATTGAATAACTTGGTATACAAACTGTCACTGCAGCCACTTGTCTGAGAGCGGGCAGCAGCTGTGTGGATGGCAGAATTTGGGCAGGTGCCTGGAGTCCCAACAGCAAGTGTTTGTTTAAACCCCTGTCTTATACAATGGACGTGTTTTAGATCATTCTTAGCATAAAAATGTTCACTGCATAGACTATCTGGGCTAATATGTCGGAAATGTGGAGGATAAATTAGATTTCAAAACAGTATTGCTTTACAATAAGGTTAGTGAGGGGAGAGAGAGAGAAGGCCCCATAATTTATCGTTGAGGAAATGTCATGCTTGCCTGATACACTTGGTTCCAATCTGCCTGAGAGGTAAGACCTAAGCCATCTGAGATCAGTTCCAGTGGTGCAAAGGTCAGCGGACAGGAGGGAAGATCTGTCAATGGCAAGTTGGACTTTAGTTTCTTCAGATGGGAATAATTTGTTAAATTTGATAGGCACCACTTTTAAAGGAACAATAAGATTAAGTGTCCCACGAAACACACTGGAATCAGCTGCAGAAAACAAAAAGCTTACAATGGTTACCTTTGGAAGTTCCACAGCCATGGCACTTGTCAACTGAATAGTTTTTTTGTTGTATAGAGGAGAGAAAGTGTAATTAGTGAGGTACATTGGGTGCACAGTTAGGAGTGTTTGAGCAAACATTAGCCCAACAGCATACGTTTGTAAACCCCCCAATTCATGCTGAAAACTTCTCCGTAAATGCATTTCACAGCTTGTCACAGGGTGTGCTTGCATGAACAATTCTTTGTGAATGCCGCAATCCTTTTTCTTCTGCACATATAGGAGGGAAGCACATCACTCGCTGTAAATTTACAATTAAGATGGCCCATATATTTGACTGCATTTGACCCATTTACAAATAAGCAAACGTTTGTTTGTATCTGAACTATATAAAGCAACATTGAGCCATCTGTCATGAGGTTCTATTGAAGTTCAGTAAAGAGGATGAAAATTCTTATTGCATCAAATCTGACATTGTTTAATTATTAATCCAACTAAACAATATATATATATTTATACAATGAACCGAATGGTTCCCACTCTGTTTTGCTTTTGTCCGCAGTATCTACATAACCTACAGGTGAGGGGTGTGCCACCTAAGTTTATTAATGTCAAGACACAATATGCATAATAAAACAGATTGTGCAATTGAAGTATGGCATCGTGACATTTAACGGAAATCAAATTCATCTTCAATATTCTTACCAGCCTGCTGCAAATGGGGCATTGCCAACGTGGCCAGCTAACAGATGGCCAAAGGTAGTCTGAGTACTTTAGAAAATTCCAACACTTTGTAATGTGGCAGGCCATGAACAAGACATTAAAGACCAGTCCTTTACCCCAAAGTCTCCATTCCAATTGAGTGTGTCAGCAAGCTACTCTGCCTTATCAGGGAAGCAAACGGGACCTGGCAAGAGCCCATCTAAAGGCTAAATCGGCAAACCAAAGGCTTACCTGCACACAAACCACTAGCTGGGAGAACTTCAGCTCTGTCGATGGGCAGTGGGATAGCAGGCTGCTTTTGCTGATCAACACATTTGTAAAGCAAAGACACTGATGGAAAGGCAGGAGAAACTTCATTTTCTCTAAAAGAAAATTATAACTGGATGTCATCTGCATATGAGTGAAAATTAGCATGATGTTTCCTAATGATAGATCCTAGTGGAATCATGTAAAGTGAAAACAGTAAAGGTCTGTGTCACTTCTGTGTATAATGATGGAGTCCTGTCAGCACTTTTCTGTACATACTGGAATCAATTTGATAAATAAGAACTAAACCAAGCGAGCACAGTGCCTGTAAGACCATCGTAATTTTCTAGCCTGTGCAGTAATAGAATGGTCAATGGTGTCAAACACTGTGCATAAGTCTAACCACATAATTACAGTGGAATTTCCTTGTTTAGAGGATATCTGAATGTTGGTTACCACACACATTAGTGTCGTTTCTGTACTATGACCAGTACGGAAACCAGACTGGAATTTCTCAAATAAATAGTGTTGTATAAGGTGTGACTAAGGGTGAATGGCGACTATTTTAGACAGTAAATTTGAAATGGGTCTATAATTATTAAGGATATGAGGATCTAAGACTGACTTTTTAAGTAATGGTTTAATGACTGACACTTTTAGTGCATCAGATACTGTGTCATACAATAATGAACTATTAATAAGGTTAAGAATAGGCGCTGCAAGAACATCCATTGCACTTTATACTAGTTTTGTTGGTACCGGATCTACGGAACAAGAAATTAAAGTTAAGACTTCCTATACTGCTACAGGATTAGTGTTAGATGCAATGTGAGACAGGATCTGCCAAGCACTGTGATACTGAGATCTGGGATCTTATATTTAAAAATTTCTCATGAATTTAGTTCATAAAGTCTCTTGGTATTTTGCACTGTAGATTTCAATCCCCATTTGTTAGATTAGCCACTGTTCTAAACACCACATGAGGATTTTTACTATTGCTATCTATTATTTTAGAATAGTAGTCTGAGCAAGCTTTAAAGAGAGCTTTTTTTTATCATTTTTAACACTCTGTCTGTGCAAGTTGAAATTCCTGCAGCTTTGTTGTTCTCTATCTGTGCTCCAGTTTATGACACTCTAATTTTAGACCTTGAGTGTTCTCATTAAACCAGGGAGAGTTTCTATGTGCTTTGATCACTTTTGTTTTATAGGGAGCTCTGTGTCCAGAGCATCTCTCAAGGTCATATTACAATGTGATGTTAGCTGATCTAAATTATTTTACACGTTTACATTTGATGTTAACTGATCTAAATGGTTTTCCATAATTACACTCAACTTACTCAAAGTATCTATAAGTGTTTAAGCAGAATTACAATCTAGATGCCGCACTGTCTTTCTATCAGTCTGTGAGTGTATTGAAGGGCAGAACCAAATCAAATGTAATTACGTAGTGATTGGAAATAACTTCATTTAATGGAGTAATATTTAAAGTTTGTATATTGTAATAAAGTCTAATGTGAGGTTAGGATTATTAGTTGGACCTCCTCCTCGACCTCTCAATCTCTAGATTTATGAAGGAATGAGTATTCATCTGGTGACGCCTCAGCTAGTGGAACAGTGTCAGATTTACTAAGCCATGTTTCAGTGAGAAGACACAAATCTGATTTTTTAACTTGATATCATATCATTTACCAAAACAGCTTTACTTCTAAGAGAGCAAGTTTTCAATAAGAAGAGTTAAAACAGCATACTTCTAACTGAACTGGTGATATATTTTTTGTTTTAATTTGAACTAAGTTTCTATTACAGGTGTCCCTGGTGGAGGGTCTGGTTTTATCTCTTGGTCTAATTATACACCTTATTTTTGGTTATCAAGTAATATAAGGCTGCGGTGGGTTGGCACCCTGCCCAGGATTGGTTCCTGCCTTGTGCCCTGTGTTGGCTGGGATTGGCTCCAGCAGACCCCCGTGACCCTGTATTCGGATTCAGCGGGTTGGCAAATGGATGGATGGAAGTAATATAAGGTCTGCATCATGACTAAATTAATGAGGTGACCCACAGCAGGAATTATGGGTAAAAGCTTCAGGAAAGTCACAGGTGGGAAAAACAGCCTGATCACATGACTGCGGCCTGGATGGTGCTGTAATCAGTCAGACAGGCAATTTTGATGCCATGTTTTGGGATAATATGAAAGATCCCCTCCAATTAGCATGAAGACCACCTCTCTTGAAATATCCAGACCTTTCCCAAAAATCACCCCAATTGTTCACAATGGTTCTGCTTTTATTTGTACACCAGGTGCCTTATTTATAAACGGTGTGTATGAACAAAAATGTTGCATAGGCCTGCTTCCACGCTCACATCATAATGTATAAAACTAAAGTTGGCGTAAAGCTACATACATTTTCATGTCAGCTCAAACCACAGCATACACAAGTTTTCGGCTCAGTTTTGCAAACTGGCGGTCAAAGCAGTGCTACTGTTCATGTGCAGTTTCCCTTTATTTTTTAGATTCACATCTCTGACATGGCTTTATCAAATACACTGAAATTAACCGCATATCATTTTTTAATTTAAGGCATCTGATTGTAATCAATCTGTAAACATGTAATGGTGCACGGAATGGCCAAACTATTCTAAATACCATAGCTACTTTAGCGTTGTTACACTCAGTGCACCACTCAGAGTATTTTAACCCACTGTTTCTGAGTGTGGAAACACAGCTCTACAGCAGCTGATCAGGAAGGTCTACAGCAGATTGTGGCAAGAGCAGAGAGCATTATCAGGATACAGCTTCTAGCACACGCCGCCTCAGCCATGTGCACAGTCAATTTGAACTTCTCCCATTTGGCAAACACTTCAGAGCCTTTCCTGCACAGAGTTTGAGGGTCAGAAACAGTTTCATCCTAAGAGCTCTAAATGCACTCAATCGGTCCATCAAGTGCTCCCAGTAGAACTGTTTGTACTTATAAGTACAATGACCTCACTGTAAACTTGCACAACCTGAGCCACTTATGTTTCATATTGTATATTTTTCATTGTTTTTATTGTATTATTATCCAACCCGCTATATCCTAACTACGGGGTCATGGGGTCTGCTGGAGCCAATCCCAGCCAACACAGGGTGCAAGGAAGGAAACAAACCCCGGGTAGGGTGCTAGCCCACCACAGGGCACACACACCCACACACCAAATACACACCAGGGACAATTTAGGATCGCCAGTGCACCTAACCTGCATTTCTGGACTGTGGGAGGAAACTGGAGCAACCGGAGGAAACCCACACAGACACGGGTAGAACATGCAAACTCCACGCAGGGAGGACCCGGTAAGCGAACCTGCCACTGCGCTACCGTGCCGCCCACCATATTATTATTATTATATAAGAAAATGTTTATGGAGGATTTGCATATTGAATATCATTGTACCATACAATAACAATAAAGGAATTCAATTCGATAGAAGACAGTGCATATTTACAGAAAATGACAATGGGCTTCTAAGTCGACTTAGATTTCCAAGCGCTCTCTTCTTGGAGCTCCTTGATATCATTTTAAAGATGAATTGTAGCAACCGCAAGATAAACGCATGCGATTACTACACTTCACAACCCAAAGGGAAGTGGACGAATTCCCCCTCGGCTAAAGCGGTATCTTTCAAAAAGAATTTCCTCCAGGAGCAATAAAGGGCCTTGCCGATCACGCAAAACCCTCTCTATATTAAATTCTCTTCTTATAATTTGCATACCGATATCAATTGGTCGCTCATTCATGTACGGTGAAGTCATGACTGAATGAATTCCATGCACGGACACTGAATAAGTGTGTGAGCTAATCCTTATTTACATAGAACAAACCTACTCTGAGCAGGTTTGAGGATTTGGATGTGTTGCTACGACAACACATCCAGCAAGAGTTTTGAAAAACCGACAGATCCAGGATCATGCCAAATCGTCAACAATTATATCCGGCTAAATGAGTAATCCATGTACGAAAAATACCCCCCTGGCATTTCTTCTGTTGCCTTTTGTGTGCCATCCATTAACCTGTGAACAGTTTTATTTCCAGATGCAATAGATTTTTCCATCAGACAGAATTATAAGACAACAGGATTAATTGGAAAGGAACTGCGACATATCAGATTCAGGATTACTGGTGGGAGCAGTTAAACTGTTCGACAGGCCAAACAGGACTTGCCTGGCCCAGGAAATAAATATACATAATTTATTGAATGTTTTCAAATTATTGGAGGTGGAGGTTTCCTTATTGCAGAGGGGTCTAACTTTCATCACGACTCCAACGGACGTGGACATGGAGGAATTGAGAAGGGATGTTTATAAATATGGAAATTACAAATCTTAGATTATTTTAACTACTCATCCGGTATAGAACAATCAGTTCAATGTAGGGAACCATCTAGATGGTATCCAGCAAGTACAGACGTCAGAAAACCAATCCTTAATTTAATTAAAAGGGATGGTCAAACATTAAATCATATACACAGAGTAGATAATCGACAGGATAATTTAACAGAAAAATAAAGGGAAGCCTTAACACAGGTAAAAACAAATAAACATATAATCATTAAACTAGGAGACAAAGGATCAGTGTTAGTTATTATGGACACAAATCAGTATATTGCAGAAGCTGAACGTCAACTTTCAAATATGCAACATTATTTACCATCAAAAAATGAATTACGAGAATACAAATTAAAACTATCATAACAGACATTTTTCGATTAGGCTATATTGATTACAAATAAAAACAATATCTATTTTGGGCCATCTATACGAAGTGTACGTAAATTCTATCTTCTACCAGAAACACACAAGCCCCTTGAAAGTTGGCCGATTCCATTTCAGGTTCCAGCAGGCAGGCTGATTATTTCAGATAGTGATTCAGAATCCTATTGACTAGCAGAAGATATAAATCATTTTCTAAACCCATTGTCACAATTGCATTACAGTTATATTAAAGATACCATTTCCTACAGGTGATTAGAACACTGAAAGTCCCTTCTCTTTCATTCAAGTTCATGATGGACGTGGAGTCTTTGTATACCAATATCGATACAACTTTAGGATTGAGGGCGGTGGCTGCTTTGTTTCTGGAAAAACCATCTCCAGATAGACGGGATTGGGCTTTCCTATACCTCCTTAACATCAGTGTAACTAATAATGATTTTACGATTAATTTTATTAATACAGATTTAATTGTTATTAATATTTTTTAATTTTATTAAACAAGATTATAAACTTCTTTTAAAAAAGGAATTTTATTCACTATTTAAGAATTAATTTACATTTTAGTGGGTGGTGGAATAGAGCTAAAAAATAATGATAGTTTAATTAGGGAACCGAGTGTGCCAGTGCGTGCCTTTATGGCTTTATCACCTACCCTAAGCCTAACCTTAAGCCTAACCCTCCCCGTTGTCTGGTTCCCGAATTGCATAAAACTTGCTTAAAAACAAAGGAATCTAATTGATGAAAAAATTAAGATTTTAAACAGTAGAATGAAATCAAACAGGGGAGAAAGTATAAATACATTATGAAGATAATTCATCATTAGATAGAATAGGTTTTTTAAAGAAATTTTCTTTCTCCCTTCAGTAGAATTAATCCCCACAAAAATTTTTTTTTAAATTGTTTTTTCTTTTTGGTAATTATTTTTAATAATAAAGGATTGTTATTTTAAAGATGAAAATTCAATATTTTTAACAGAAACTTTTTGGGAAGAAAGTATTTCAAGAATGGGGATCAGAATAAAGTTTCTTTTAAATGTTTGTTGAACGTTTTTTGACCTCTGACCTTTTGACCTAGTTAGACCACCTGTGACCTAATTACCTGGAGGCAGATATAAAAGTGGCTTCTAGAGCGAGGTTAGACATTCTGTTTCTCTGATGAAGATTTGATAAAATTGAAATGTTAGGAACAGAATTCTTTTTTGACTTGGTTCTGCTTGGTTTTATTTATTTTTTCTTTTCTTCTTCCTCCTTTTCTTTCTTTCTTCTACCCCCAGTTTGAATATTTGTTCTTCTTTGCTTCTCCATTTTTTTCCCCATCTTTTTAAAGACTTTCAAGTTTTTAAGAGTAGGACTTTTTTTAGTCCCCACAGCTCTTGGTACCTTTTATCTTTATTCAGGCCTAAGGTTTTTTTTATAGATAACATTTAATGTATACACAACATATTTATGTCTTTTTTATTTTTGATGTTTTCTGTTTTTGAGTTTGTTTGTTAGTTCATTTATGTATAAGAAATCGGGATTTTCTGCAGGAAAGTAACTTAACACTTAAAATACTTTTTATAATAAAGAACTTTTCTAATGCAAGCACTTTTTGTGTACCAGAACAATTCAGGCTGGACAGAATGAGGTCAAAAACCTGCTTGATCCAGGGGTAGATAAGGGAGTGATGTTCCTAAGCCTTAAAATTTTGAACAATGGTGACTAGGGTGATAATGCAGATTTCTAATTCATATTGGGATTTGGAAAAGCAACTGGTTAGATTTACGGATTTAGTCCAAAACATTTGGTTTTGGACTCTGCTAGACAAACATAACATTGGTGGTTTTCTAAATTTTAATAACCTTTTACTATTTCCTACCCTTTAACCTTAATTTTTAGAATGTCTCTTTCATCTCCTCAAACCCTAAACTTAACCCCTTCAACCTTCTGGCCAGTTAAAGTGGAGAAAGTCTGTCTTTAACTACTATTAGCCATTCATCATCTGGAAGTTGGAGACAAAACGGATTCACCAAAACATATGCTGAATAATTTGCCTTTATTTCTTAAACCCTATTCACTTAACTCTCAAACCTTACAAAAAAATTTCAATAATACATTTGGATAATGTTATGGTGATATGGAAGATACAGTATTTTATAAAGGTGTGTGACAACTTATGTAAGCATTGCATAAATCCATCTGTTCTGCTTGATCAAAATGTCAAAATAAATTAAATTAGCTTCTTCTTTGACTTTATTTAGGGGACTAATTTACTCCCATTCTGGGATAGAAGTGAATTTCTTCTTTTCAGGTTTGGGAGTTATGCAGGCTGTTATTACATCAGTACATCAAACTGTGATATCGTCTACAGCTATACAATCTCTGTCTCCCACTCCCAAACGGGTATCTTTTAATGCCCTTTTTCATAACCCCCTTGTCTGTTAGCAGATGGTCCACTCTCTCAGGACAATGCTGGTGAGAATAACAGATTTTCTTCTACCTCTACAGATTCAGATGTTTTGGCTTCATCTCCAATACAAAAAAACCCAAAAAACTTCTGTCTTTAGAAAGGTGACCACACCGAAGAAGGTGAATAAACCTAAACAAGGGGTTTAACTGATGAATGCCATACCATCTAACTAATACGAATATTGTATGAGCCAAGTTCTGTATTAATGTTTTTATGTTCAGTAAATTTGAAAATATGTTAAATATATTTGTAGTTCAAGATTAGTTTATATATTAAGAATAGCGGTAGATAATTGGTTCTAATTGGATATTGTTACTTTAAGAAGGGGTGCTGGGTAGCAGGAGTTATGAGAACTAGGAAGTTATTGTAAGTTTGTGTGTGGATTAATAGGGCTTAGGAAACGCATGGGTTTCTTACCGTGTTTTTCTTGAGTTTCATTTTGACCGTGGAAAGTAAACATTGATTATTAAATATGAAATGTCAAAGACTGGACATGTGCAAGTTCCTGCGGTAGCCACACGTTTTGTTTCACACCTTCAAATATTGTAGGCGGTGAATTCTGATTTTAAATTACAGAGTTTTAATTAAACAATGTTAATTTTTCTCCAGATATTGTGGATTGCCAGCCGAGATTCTCAGAATCATGTCCTGGCAGATGTAAACTTTATGCAGTTATGACATTTTAATTATATGGACGTACAAATAGAAGTAGTGCAAAATTTGGGATTTGGAAGTCATACCTCTTGGCTGGAAAATCGCATCCTTGTTCTCAATCTACGAAGATAATTCTGATGGCAGGATATAAGGATATGACTGAGGACCTTTAAAAGGAGTTTCCCCAAATGCTACTTTATATATTATCACATGCCCCTCGAACAAACAATCTTGAATAGAATGAGTCTTTAGAAGAATTGAATCAACACCTTTGCAAATATCCTTTAACACTCCAAATGTTTTAGTTAATACTTCTACGGAGAGAGAATGAAGGATAATCTGCTTGGTCTGACTGCGGAGGAGGCTTCAGCCTTTTGACGTTCTTGGCTGGTCAAGATTGGGTGGATTGCTTAGTTTTGTTTCTTCTTCTCATGCGATAATCCTTAATTTAACCTTCCTGTGCCCTTGTCCTTCCGCTAACCCTAAAACTTTATCTTAACCCACCCCATTATTTATGGTCTGACCCCCCACTACAATCCTAATCTTAGTCTCTAACCCTAAAGCCTGAATTTAAACCCTTATCTTTTTTACTCCTCTGAAAAGATAAGTATATCTTAAATTTGTTTTATACCTTTTTAATTTTAGATTCATAACTTTTTAGGTCTTTTACATAGTGTATTTTTTTTTTTATTTTTTTATTTTATTAATTTTATTACAATCAATACATAGCAATCACATTTTACAAAAAAAAAGAATTATGCTAAGAACAGATCGATCCCCACCCTTGAGAGAGAGAGCAAGCCAAACGGTGTAAAATTTAAGGCTTTTAAAAATACCTAAATCAACAAATTCTCTGTGCTTTATAAACTTATTTCAAAATATTACTGATTAGATCCTGCCATGTTTTGAAAAAAGTCTGCACAGATCCTCTAACTGAGTATTTGATTTTTTCCAATTTTAAATAATATAACACATCAGTTTCCCACTGACTTAAAAGAGGAGAGTTTGGGTTCTTCCAGTTTATCAGAATAAGTCTGCGTGCCAAAAGTGTAGTGAATGCAATCACAATTTGTTTGTCTTTCTCCACTTTAAGACCCTCTGGAAGAACCCCAAACACAGCTGTTAATGGGTTAGGAGGGATTGTGAGTCCAAGACTGTCTGAGAGGTAATTAAAAATTTTTGTCCAGAATAATGTTAATTTGGTGCAGGCCCAGAACATGTGACCTAGTGAGGCTGGAGCTAATTTGCAGCGTTCACAGGTTGGATCATGTCCTGGAAACATTTTGGAGAGTTTTAGTCGAGACAGATGTGCTCGATATATAATTTTGAGTTGTATAATTGTATGCTTTGCACATATGGAGCTCGAGTGAATTCTCTGCATTGCTACTTTCCACTCCTTTTCTGATATATTAATTGAGAGATCATTTTCCCAGTGTCAAAGTCAAAGTGAACTTTATTGTCATCTCAACCATATACAAGTATACAGATAGACGAAATTGCGAAGCTCAGGGTCCACAGTGTAACAACATGATGTGCAAATAGTAAATTAAAAATAGAATAAAAATTTAAAAATTTAAAATTAAAACACAAACAAGACAAGACATTGTGCAAAGATAGGACAAAGAAGTAGCAGCAATATTGATGTGTAAGATATGTAATATAATAAATAAATGAATAATAGATATAGATAATACAGAAATTATCAGTGTATGATAATAGTTGTTTAAGATGTGTGTAAACAATGACCGGTCAGAATGTTTCATAGCATAAGGATATCAAGAGTGTCAAAATACTTAAAGGTCAGTATGAGATTTTCAGTTCTTTTCTACATGCACACACATCTTTGCAGGACTGTGGTTTTCATGTATAAAAGTTCTGTTTTTAGTGGTGGTTGAGGCCTCGTGGAAGGTCCCAGGGGGCAGCCTGGTGTTAAGGAGTCTAACAGCTTTGGGGTAAAAACTCTCCTGCAGCCTGGCAGATTTGGCTTTGATGCTGCAGTATCTTCTCTTGGATGGCAGGAGTGTGAAAAGTCCATGTGAGGGGTGTAAGGGGTCCTGCTCAATGCTGCAGGCCTTGCGGACACTGCGTTTGTAAAATATGTCCTGTAGTGAAGGGAGGGGCACCCCAATAATGTTCTCTGCTGTCTTCACTATCCTTTGCAGGCGCTATGGTCGGATATGTTGCAGTTGCCATACCAGACAGTGATGCAGCTGGTCAGGACACTCTCAATGGTGCCTCTGTAGAACATAGTGAGGATGGAAGGGGGAAGACGTGCTTGCTTCAGCCGCCTCAGGAAGTGTAGTCTCTGCTGGGCTTTCTTGATTAATGATGAGGTGTTATGTGTCCACGTAAGTTCCTCAGTTAAGTGCACACCGAGGAACTTGGTACTCCTAACAATCTCCACATCTAAACCGTTGATGCTGAGCGGGATGTGGGCAGGACGTGATTTTCTGAAGTTCACGATTATCTCTTTTGTCTTGTCGACATTGAGAGATAGATTGTTGTCTTCACACCATGCGGACAGCCATTTCACCTCATCTCTGTATGCTCTTTCATCATCCCTGCTTATCAGTCCCAGCACCGTCGTATCATCTGCAAACTTGATGATGTGATTGGTGTTGTGCGTGGCTGTGCAGTCGTGAGTCAGCAGGGTGAAGAGCAGTGGACTAAGCACACAGCCCTGTGGTGCTCCAGTGCTCAGTGTGATGATGCTGGAAGTGTTGTGGCCCATCTGAACTGACTGGGGCCTCTCTGTCAAAAAGTCCAGGATCCAATTGCAGAGTGTGGTGTTTAGGCCCAACCTGCTCAGTTTTACAACCAGCTTTGGAGGGATGATTGTGTTGAAGGCAGAGCTAAAGTCTATGAATAGCATCCTGACATGTGTCTTTTTTATCCAGATGTGTCAGGGAGATGTGAAGGGCAGAGCATATGGCATCCTCAGTTGACCTGTTTGAGCGGTATGCAAACTGAAGAGGGTCAAGGGAGGCAGGGAGATCAGTCTTTATGTGTGACATGACTAACCTTTCGAAACACTTCATTATGATTGGTGTGAGTGCAACTGGTCGGTAGTCATTCAGGCATGTCACTGATGACTTCTTTGGCACTGGTATGATGGTGGTCGACTTGAAGCATGTTGGGACTGACGACTGGCTCAGAGATGTGTTGAAGATGTCTGTGAGGACACCAGCCAGTTGGCTTGCACATTCTTTGAGCACAAGACCAGGTATGTTGTCAGGTCCTGCAGCCTTCCGTGGATTGACTCTGGATAGAGTCCTCCTCACATCTGTTATGGAGAGACAGAGTGCTTGGTCAGTGGAGGGAGGTGTTGCTTTTCTCGCAGGCTCTTTGTTCTGTGCCTCAAACCGTGCAAAGAAGTTGTTCAGCTCATCCGGAAGGGAGGCATCACCATCACTGCTGTGTGGATTGGGCTTGTAGTTTGTAATTGCCTGAACACCCTGCCACATACGACGTGTGTCTCTCGTGCTGCTGAATTGTTTGTTGATCTTCTGTGCGTATGCCCACTTAGCTCTCCTTATAGCACGAGACAGGTTGGCTCTGGTCACCCTGAGGGCAGCCTTGTCTCCAGATCTGAAGGCTGCATTTCTGATTTTGAGCAGCTTGTGCACTTCTCTTGTCATCCAGGGCTTTTGGTTGGCTCTTGTGGTAACATCCTTGGTAACAGTAACATCCTCTATGCATTTGGAGATGTAGCCAGTCACAGAGTCTGTGTACTCCTCTAGATTGATGGAGTCACCATCCATAGCAGCCTCTCTGAAAATGTCCCAGTCTGTCAATTCGAAGCAGTCTTGGAGAGCTGAAACCGCACCAATCTGCCACACTCTGATGCTCTTGCGGGCTGGTTTAGTGCGCTTCAGCAGGGACTTGTATGCAGGAACCATAAAAACGCTGATATGATCTGAACAGCCCAGGTGAGGGTGGGGTAGTGCCTTGTAGGCGTCAGGAGCGCTCGTGTAAACATTGTCCAGACAGCTTCCCCCTCTAGTTGCAAAGTTCACATTCTGGGAGAATTTTGGGAGAAATGACTTCAAGTTGGCATGATTGAAGTCTCCAGCAATAATGAAAAATGCCTCGGGTGCGTAGTTTGCAGTTTGCTGATCTCGTAGAGTTCCGCTAGCGCCTGGTTAGCATTTGCGCTAGGCGGGAGGTAGACGGCCACCACCATCACGCAACTGTATTCCCTTGGCAGGTAGAAAGGCCGACACCTTACTGATAAAACCTCTATCAGCGGGGAACAGTGTCGCGCAACTGAGGCAGTGTTCGTACACCACTCTCTGTTCACATAAACACACAGTCCGCCCCCGCGGGTCTTACCGGACAAAGAGGCGTCTCTGTCCGCTCGGAAGATGGTCAGTCCGTCTAGCTGGATGGCCGAGTCTGCAATGTTTTCCTGGAGCCATGTCTCAGTGAAAATAAAGATGCAGCAGTCTCTCATTTCCCACTGCTTGGCCCGCTGCAGCTTTATATAATCCAGCTTGTTGTCCAGCGATCGGACGTTCGCAAGCAGAATAGACGGTATCGCAGGTCTAGTGGGGTTAGTTTTTAGCCTTGTGTGAACACCGCCGCGTTTACCTCGTTTCTGTTTCCGATCTCTGCGCTTGCGTTTTCGCCAACTCAGCTTCTCAGGCTGCGGTAAGCAAAGGCTGCGGAGCGTCTCAGTCACCTCACTGGATATTTCGCAGCAGTTTCTTTGGAAATCTAGTAGGATTTGCGCTCGTAAATGTATGTCTGCGTACTACTATCACTTAAATCTACTTTTTTACTTATACTAGTTAAAAAAGACGAACAAAGATTAACACTAAACACCGCGTACTCGGGAGCTCTGTAAGCCGCAGCCTGCACGGGCGCCGCCATGATCAAGAGCTCCTCTTGGATCTTTGAAAGGAAGGGATTGTAAAAGGATTTTATATATTGTAGAGATGGAGTCTAACTACTTGAAATTGAGCAATAAATTTTCCAGCGTGGATGAGGGTGCAAGATGAGGAAAATCTGGAAGGTTCTGTTTAACAAAGTTCCTGATTTGAAGATAGTGAAAGAAATTTGTAGCTGGAATGTTAAATTTGGAATGTAATTGTTCATAGGATGCAAAGACGTTGTCTATATAAAGATCTCTAAGCAAGTTAATTCCAAATTTTTCCAGATATTAAAACTGCATATGTTTGTGAGGGTTGAAAGAGGTGGTTCTTTTGCAGGGGTGCCACAGAAAGAAGCTTCTCCGTCTTAAAATGCTTTCTACATTGGTTCCAGATTCTAAGTGAGTGGAGCACAATTGGGTTATTAGTGTATTGCCGATAACGTGTGTTTATTGGAGCACAGAGCAAGGAATACAAAGAAGTACTGCAGGATTTTACTTCTATTGCGGTCCATGCCTGTGTATGTTCTTCTATTTGTGTCCAGGTTCTTATCGACTGTATATTTGCGCCCAGTAATAAAACTGGAAGTTAGGTAGAGCCATGCTGCCTTCTGCCTTTTGTCTTTGTAGAGTCGCTCTTTTGATGCGTGGATGTTTAGAATTCCAAATAAATGAGGTTATTGTTGAATCTAATTGCTTAAAAACGATTTATTAATGTATATTGGTATGTTTTGAAATAAAAAGGAGCTTAGGAAGAATATTCATCTTAACAGTGTTAATTCTTCCAGCTAGTGTGAGATGAAGGGTTGACCATCTATGCAAGTCTTGTTTAATTTTTTCCATGCAGACGACAAAATTTTGTTGATAAAGAGCTTTATGTTTACTTGTGATGTTTACCCCGAGGTATTTAAACTGTTCTGCAATGATAAAAGGAAGGGTGTCTAATCTAATATTATATGCTTGCGAATTCACGGGAAAGAGTACACTTTTATTCAGATTAATTCTGAGACCAGAGAGCTTTTGAAATTCTGTGAGTGCTGCTAAGACTGCAGGCACAGAATTTTCTGGGTCCGATATATACAGTACCATGTCATCTGCATATAATGAGATTTTCTGTTCCAGTCCTTCTCTGCTAATCCCCTTTATCTGATCAGTATTTCGACAATGTATTGCCAGTGGTTCAATGGCAATTGCAAACAGCAGTGGTGACAAAGGGCATCCTTGTCTTGTGCCACGTTCTAGTTTAAAGTAGTCTGAGCAAATGTTATTGATGCAAACTGAAGCTTCTGGGTTAGTATACAGTAATTTAATCCATGCACAAATGTTCGGGCCAAACCCAAACTTCTCCAAAATAGTAAAAAGGTATTTCCATTCAATCATGTCAATGCTTTTTCTGCATCCAATGATAATAATATTTCTGGGGTGTTTGATTTAGTTGGTGAGTATATTACATTAAACAGGCGTCGAAGATTTGAAGATAAGTGTCGGCCCCTAATAAATCCAGTTTGGTCTTGTGATATTACTGAGGGAGCACTTTCTCCATCCTTCTAGCTATGATTTTAGAGAGTATTTTAACGTCGTTATTCAGAAGTGAAATTGGTCTGTATGATGCACATTGTAATAAGTCCTTATTTTGTTTTGGAAAGACAGTGATTAGTGCTTGGCGAAAGGTTTGTGGAAGAGATTGGTTATCTCTGGCTTCTGTAAATGTTGCTAATAGGAGGGAGCTAGCTGAGCGGAGAATTTCTTGTAAAACTCTGCAGGGTAGCCGTCAGGGCCTGCTGCTTTTCCACCTTGGAGTGACTTTATAGCATCCAGTAATTCTGATAATGACAGAGGTTTATCGAGCTCCTCCACACTAATAGCGTCAATTTGTGGTATCTGTAATTTATCCAGAAATGCATTAGATTGTATATTGTCTTCTTTAAACTCAGTAGTATATAGGGATTTATAGTAGTCTCTAAAAGTGTACATTATATTTTTGTGTTCGATGATTTTATCTCCGTTCGTGTTAGTAATTACCGAGATTGCGTTATGCATATCTTGCTTGTGAATTTGTTGCGCTAAAAGCTTATTAGCTTTCTCCATGTTCATAATAATGATGTCTGGATTTGTAAATTAGTTGTTCGGTTTCTTTAGTTGTCAAGAGGTTTAATTCTGAATGTAGAGCCTGCCTCCTCTTATGTAGAGTCTCGCTTGGTAGTCTGGCATGTTCTTCATCTATTTTAGTAATTTCGCTTTTATCTCTGCTACTTTCTTCGCTTCGGATTTATTTCTGTGGGAAAGATATGAGATAATCTGTCCTCTTAAGAAGGCCTTAAGAGTTTCCCAGAGTATTCCTGCAGAGATCTCAGGGGATGTATTTGTCTCTAGAAAGAATTCAATTTGTTTGGATATAAATTCAGTACAATTCTCGTCAGCTAATAGAAGCGGATTGAGACGCCATCTGCGGGTGAGTGTATGGGGCTTAGTAATTTCAGCTCCAAGATCATCGGAGCATGGTCTGAAATAACAATAGCATCGTATTTACAAGATTTAATCTTAGACAAGAAGTTATTATCTATAAAGAAGTAATCAATCCTTGAGTAGCAATGATGTACTGGTGAGTAGAAAGAATATGTTCTTGAATTTGGGTTTAAAAACCTCCAGGGATCTGATAAGTTGTGATCAGTTATAAACTTTGTAATTATCTTTGCGGTGTTAGTTGCCGTTCCCCTGTGGAGGAAGTCTTATCTAAAAGTGGATTTAGAACACAATTAAAGTCCCCAGCCATTATAAGTTTATGAGTGTTCAGATTGGGAATGGATGCAAATAAATTTTGTATAAATTCCTTATCATCAACATTAGGTGCATAAACATTTATCAAAATCATTTTACAGTTAGATAAGTCTCCCATGACCATCACATATCTCCCTTCAGGATCCAATACTACATCTGATGCTACAAATGGTACTGTTCTATGTATGAGAATTCCCACCCTCTAGTTTTCTTTGTAAAACTAGAATGGAACATTTGGCCAGTCCAGTCTTTTGCAGCCGGAACTGATCCTTACTTAGTAAGTGGGTTTCCTGTAAAAATACTATTTTAGCATTTAGACCTGTTAGGTGAGAAAGTACTTTCTTTCTCTTTAATTCGTGATTCAGGCCTTTAACATTCCAGCTTACGAAGTTAACTGTCCCATCATGGAGACACTGATTCTGAGTTTTTGGTGTCATATTAGTCTTAACTGGAAGTGAAATAGTTTAGGTCTTAATTTCCTATTCCCCCAAGAGTTGTTGCCATGCAGCTTATTATTACGCGTGATAGTTATAATTCTAAAGATTGAGATGATAGATTAGATATAGATCAAGCCTGCTCTCTTTCTCTTCCCCTTAACCCCCACCCTCCCTTTTTGCCTCCCCAGGTGAGGCTAAAACCCACTTCATGCAGTCCCAGTCCTCTGACATACCCAGAGACAGAGCACGTCCAAAGCACATCAAGCCCCCATGCAGTGGCGCTTTAAGGTTAAAAGATAGAGATATCTGTTACCAATATAGTCTTTAAAAGAGGAAAAAGAAAAAAAAAAAGAATTTTGCACTTATATAATCTTCATCAATTTTAGTGCATTAAGATGATAAACCCAGGTGATGGTGTTAAAGATGTGTCCAAAACAAGCATAACAAGTCTTAATGCAGTAATAGTGTATTTTTAAATGTAAGATAGTGTTTCATTGCCATTTTTATGTTGGACAGCAGGGGCATTTTATTTGAACCCCTTGCCATATACCTGATTTTTAAATTTTTTTTAAAAAAAATGCAGAATGAACACATTTTTAGATATATTTTGAACACTATTTTGAGACTATTTTAGTGAATAACGGAAGAGTTCCTTTGAGAATTTTTTGGCTGATAATTGGTCTGGGTGCTTACTATTTTAAATATTTTTTTTTTTTTGGAATCGGTGTGCGAGAGCCTGCCACCGGGCTTTTCATCCCTTAAATCTAAATTTAAGTTGAAATTAGAGACCTGATCTTAAGAATTTTCAATGGAGCCCTGATGTTAAGAAATATTTCTAGAGGTCCCACTAGTTGATCTTCATGTCTAAAGTTTTTAAGAAGTTCCTTATTTAAATAGTTTACAAGATATGAAAACTTCATTTTAACCCCTTTTTATAGGAACCTGGATGTTATTTTCTTACTGTATTTTTTTATCTAATTTTTCACATTTGCAAATTATTTTTTTTTGCAAATTTTAAATACAGACTTTAAATGCAGCACTTTTAAAAATATGGTAAAAGATGACTGAGATTTCCTTTCTTTTCAAGGGTTTTAGGAAGGTTTTATAAATATTGAAATTGTAGTGGAAAAAACATACATGGATAATGTGACTAAAAATATTTCATGTAGAAACTAGTGTATCAGTGCCCGGCATAATGCCAAATCTCTTCTAACCCTAACCACCTCCACCCTAACCTTTTAAGGTCAGTGGGCTCTTATATGAGAACCTCTACTTAGGCTCTAATCTTTAAATATTCTTCTGGGGAGATGCAGTTTTAAAGTCCCAGGCCTAAACTTAATCATTGGGTGGGAAGATTTTCAGGTTTTGAAAGGTTTGTTTCTTTAAGTGTTCTTGTTCTGCAGTCTACACATCCCACAGTTCCTTCAATGTTCACAAAGATTCTCATGGTGTTTACATGTAAAACCTTAATGTTAATCAAACCAATGTAAAAGTAACCAAACCCTTATGCTAAAAACAATGAAACCCTGATGTTAAAAATTAAAACCAAAAGAATAAAACTCCACTTAAACCAAATTTAGTAACCCTAATATTAAAAAAAACAAACAAAAAAAAACCTCCAATTGGGAAAAAATGTAACTCTAAATAGTTAAAAATATATATTTTTTGGTTTGAAATAATACAATTCTAAATTTTAACACATACTAAGGCAAAGAGTAACAGAATCCTAAATATAATACAGAGAAATACATATGAGATACGAGCCTGTATCGGAAAAACATACAGGCCTACTGAGAGGAGAGACGAGCCAGACTTCAGTCTGCATTAGGACAGCACAGTGAGAGGAAGCAAACTGAGCTCTTTGAGACTACAATATTGAAAGAAATAAGACTCTCCTCTGACGAGTGACAGACGGCATGGGATCCTCAAAGCAACTCTCAAAACATCTGAAAACAAAGGTTGTTCAGTCTTGTGATTTATGGGAAGGCCACAAAAAGCCATCTCAGAGGTTTAAACTGTCAGTTTCATCTGTAAGGAATGTTTTCAGGAAATGGAAGGCCACAGGCACAGTTGCTGTTAAACCAACCCAGATCTGGCAGACCAAGAAAAATACAGGAGCGGCATATGAGCAGGATTGTGAGAATGGTTATAGACAACCCACATGTCCTCTCCAAAGACCTCCAAGAACATCTCGCTGCAGATGGTGTATCTGTACATCATTCTACAATTCAGCACAATTTGCACAAAGAACATCTGTATGGCAGGGTGATGAGAAAGAAGCCCTTTCTGCACTCACACCAGAAACAGAGTTGCTTGTACAATACAACACATTTATTTATATAGTACATTTTCATAAAAATGTAGCTCGAAGTGCTTTACATAATGAAGAATAGAAAAATAAGACATAGTAAGAAATTAAAATAAGTCAACATTAAACAACATAACTATGCCAATGCTCATTTAGACAAGCCAGATTAATTTTGGAACAAAGTGCTTTAGACTGATTAGCCAAAAATGGAATTATTGGTCATAACAAAAAGCGCATTGCAATGTGGAAGAACACCGCATTCCAAGAAAAACACCTGCTACCTCCTGTCAAATTTGGTGGAGGTTCCATCATGTGCTGTGACTTGAATATCATCGAAAATCTATGGGATGATTAGAAGTAGGCTGTCCGTACTCGCCAGCCATCAAATTGAACTGAACTGGAGAGATTTTGTATGGAAGAATGGTCAAATACCTCCATCCAGAATCCAGACACATCACAGGCTATAGGAGGACCACGTCTAGAAGCTCAAAGGAGCAAAAGGAGGCTCAACTAAGTATTGATGTCTCTGTTGCGTGCCCAAATATGTGCACCTGTCTAATTTTCTTATGATGCATATTGCATTTTTTTCTCTTACTCCAATAAATTTAATGTCACTGCAGAAATCCTACTGTTTCCATAAGGCATGTCGTATATTAAAAGGAAGTTGCTACTTTGAAAGCTCAGCCAATGATAAACACAACTCCAAAGAATTAAGAGGGATTCCAAATTTTTTCATATGACTGTATATTCCCTAAGATTAAAAACTCTTAAGACTACTAACACTATAAAGACACTTTTAAAATTTGAAATGAAGGATATTTTTCTTTCTTTTCTAATTTCTAAAAGACCACTGATGAATTGCAATGAATCGAGATGTCTGGCAAATACCATTCTATCCTGTTTGCTTTTCTACACCCTCATCTTTAAAATGCCCTAACTAAATAAATACAATAAATTCAAAAATTAAAGAATTGGAAAGAACAACTACTGCATAAAATAAAATTGCCAGATTACAGCAAAATGTACTAAAGGAACAATAATTTTAAATATTACAACAGAAATTTACAAAGAGGTATCCGAAATAAGGGATATAAAAATATAAATTCAATTTTGAAAGAAGGACAAATCTGAGCTGTTTTGGGGAAACAGAAATTATAGTAACACGAGTGCAAGACAGAGAATTTTCTTAAAAAAAAAAAAAATTAAACATTTAAGGACAATGAAAAATTGTTATAAAGGAATCGTGTCAATAACATTTACAAGGCAAACAAATAGTCTGAAGTCCCTAATAAGACCGGCGTGTGCAGAAAAACAAATCAAGGAACTGATAGGGGCGAATGGTAAAATAGGGATATAAATACAACACAGATACTCGCAAAATACTACAGTAAGACAAAAAAATGTAAAAAAGAGATCAAATGGATAATGAAAACAGAACCAGAACGGAACAAATATTGGTTGATAGCCATAAAATGTCTAGAAAAGAATTATACGAGAAACCAAGGATATTTAATCAAAGGATTAGCAAATTAATTCACAAAATTGGAACAACAGTTGAAAGACAAAAACAAAGACAAATATTAGATCCCAGAGAGAAGTAGACAAACACAATTTATGAGAACACTGACGACAAAACTATTAGTAAAGGAAAAAAAAGTATGATATGGAAACCGAGAGAGACTTAGTTCATTAAACACAAGTCTTACAAACTGTAATGAAAACTCATGAACAACAATTTAAAAAATGGTTTACAGAATTATTTAAAGGGGAACAGTATTTACCAAAAAGACGGAAAGAAAAAACTCAATTACATGGGAATCAAAACAGGCAAAGAAAATGAAACCTTGAAATTTCAACCCAACTATACACCACGAAATAACAATCCGAGAAAGAGAATCTGAAGAAGTAGAAATGCAAAAGGGTGAAGAGGTTACTAACACCTGAAACAGAAATGAGAAGGAGGGCAAGAAATAATGGAAATACAAGAAAAGGAGAAACAATACAACAAAGGAAACGGTTAAATAAGAATCAAAAAGGATAAATTCAAGAACAAGATACTAGGAGGAAAACAAAAAAAAAATAAAGATTACAAATTATTTTAAACCAACTATACCACTAAGAGATGATGACAACAGACATCGAATGGGAAGACATAAACACCATCACAAAAAGGGAAATGCAAAAAGAATTAAACAGAAATTAGGGGAACAATTTGAATTACTACATATGTGAAAGGAAATTATACAAAATTCATATGAAATATCAAAAGATACAGATGAAGTAAAATAAGAAAACATAAAAATAATATTGACATAGGAGCAAATACAAAATTTTAAAAAACAGAAAAAATAGAAATAAAAATATATATACAACACCAAAAATGAATAGAAGAACAAGAAGGTAAAAAGATACAAAATACAAGAACAGAAAAACCTATCGGAGAAAATAAGGCAACTACACCCTAAAAGAAAAACAATCAAAAAGAAATAAAAAGCCTCTGAATCTATAGTATTGTTAATCTACAATTTACTAAGTATAAGCCTGTCTCGAATAAAACTGTAAACTTAAAAAATTAAATCAATTAACGGAAAGCCTTAACCTAAGAATTGAAAACCTAATGTTAAAAATCAGTAACTCATAACTAAAACAATCCATCCCTGATGTTAAAAATAACATTTCTAAGCCTAAAACAATTATTAAAACCCTAAAGTTAAGCCCAAATTTATACTTGTATTTAACTTATTAAATATAACCCTAATTTCCATACAAAACTGTAAACTAAAAAATGAATTCATGGAAAGCCTCAACTTAAGAATTGAAACACCAGTGCTAAAAAATAAGTAACCTTGTCATTTAAAATAGAAAACAATAGTGATAAAAATAAACTGTGATATTTAAAAAAAAAAAACCCTGATATAAAAATTTTCATTTTTTAATTTTTACCCAATGAAAAAACAATCACCCTAATGCTAAAAACAGTTACAACATAAACCTAATTAAATTATATAGAATGACACAATAAAACAAATATAAACAAAATATAACCCTAATGCTAAAAAAAAGTGAAATTCCAAAAGAAGGAAATAGTTTAATTTAAGATTTTCTTTCTAAATTTTGTAACACATTAAGTCAAAGAACAATCGAATCCTAAATATAATACAGAGAACACATGAGATATCAGCCTGTAACAGAACATCGAGACATGCGGAGAGGAGAGACGACCAGACATCAGTCTGCATTAGGACACCACACTGAGAGGAAGCAAACGGAGCACTCAGAGTATAATAATGAAAGAAATGGAATATTAGAAAAAGCAAAGATGGAATTTATAAGAAAAAGAAAAATGCAGGGGGGGTTGCTTCCAAAGTTTAAAAAAAAAAAAAAACCTTAACTAATAAAAATTAAAGATAAAAAACAAATCATTAAAGAATTTGGTTATGCATTAAATCAATTTTACTTAAAAGGAGAAAGTAATTTACTTTTAATCCATGTCAGAAAGATACAACATGTGTAATATATGGGGCTTCAGACTGGAAGGAGGTCAGTCTACATCAAGACACCGTAGGGATAGGTAGCAAAAAGTGAGCTCTCTGCTAATACATCTAAGAATGAGAATATAAAGAAAAACATAAATTTGGAGAAAACAAAGATAATATAAACAAAGAGAATAAGCAGAACACAAGGAAGATGTAAAGAAAGTCAACTAAGAGTGTGAAAAATAAGTGGTTTGGAGAGTGCGCTTGAATCAACAGTGTGAGGGAGAAGTGGAGGACTTTTTAAAGCGGTTTGGTCCAAAACTTAAAAAAAAACCCTAACCAGCCAGGGCCTCCTACGTTTCTAAGTAGCCTTTCTAGTTGACTTTAATAATTTGGACTTAAAATTTTAAGTACAAAAAACAAGCAATTACATTTGAAATAAAGGGTAACTTTCTATTCTATTTAGGAAAAATGTTACTTTGTCACAAGCATTATGGAGGGCACTGTACATTTCTGCACTGATAAGGGAAGTGACGTCTCACAAAGCACCGAAATGTTTGAAGTAATTGTGTCAGAAATTGGGTGGAAGCATCACAGCATTCTACCGTCGTCTCTCTAGTCTCTTCTGGCCATTTGCACATTAACGTCATAAACTCATTACAAGTTCAGCGATGCCCGTTAAGCTTTTATTACTTTTATTTTTTGCTGCTACGGCAATGAACAGAAGGGTTTGTCAGCGGTTTCCAGTGTCTGATGTCAAAAAAGTATAAAACTAACGCTGACAGGGGGAATGTACTCGTGAAAAACAAGTTTTAATTAAAATAAGTTGCCTTGCTTGTGGAGCCCCGGCTCTTGTCATAAATATCTCCCTTTTACATTCTACCATTATTATTACTCCCGTTGTTATTCATGTCCGGTTTGCGTTGCCTTGCCGTCCATGTTAAATGGATTGCTCACATTTTGCTTGGCGCTCCTGCTCTGAATGACGTAATGCCAGCTCAGTGTTTTGGTGACTCAGCCCTGGCTGATGTAAATTGCTCGGCACCACTGCAGTATTATTATTAGACCTCATGTTTTCTTGAGGTCACATTTAATTGACTGTCATTTGGGGTTCAACAGCCTTAATGTTATTGGTTAAAAAAAAAAAAAACTTGAAAGCGAGCCTCATCATTTGTCCTCAAATATTGTCTTTGTTCTGACTCCTCTCAAACTGAGGCTTAGCCCTCTGCTGTGCCATAACATAGGCAAGCACATTTGAGACTGAAGATGGAATCCTTAAATTAACAGATGTTGCTATCCCATCAAGTAATGAAGTATTTCAATTTATAAAACTTGATGACATTTTGTGAAGCTCAGAACGTACAAGTTCACTACAACTGAAGGTCGCCATAACGGTGGACTCTGTCACAAGTGCTGTTGGTGCCATCCAGTGGCTCAGCTAAGTTGTTTGCTTTTTGTATTCTGCGTGTGATGCAAACACGGGTTCAAGTTGGGTTAATGAGTCACCTAAACAAAAACACCAGGATCAAGAGGAATATACTGTATATATAATGTGTAACCTAAATTGAGAAATAGTTTGGAGAGAACATGTAAACATATACACTTTAAAATTCAGGTTGAAATGGGCAGAGGCACAAACTGATGTGCAGATCCCATTTTTAATCCCATAAACTAAAGGTGCTCTTTACCATTTCAGCTGTGCTGTTGTCAGTGTGATTGAATCTTCATGCATTTTGAGTTAAGAGTACATTTTGTGATGGCACAGCTCTCATGCCCTGTGTGATGCCACTCACCTGTAATCACAAGCAGGTCAGAGTACATCTGCTGTCCTGCTGCTTCACAGGTTTCTCTCGATGTGTAAACTCCACTCAGGTTATCTTTTACTCGGGTAATCCTTGGCAAACTGCAAAATAACATTTCAGTTAGGCAGCAGTCGTTGTCCTTCATTGTCTGTGCCTAAAACACTGGCACACAGATGTTTACCATACCAACAAGAGCAAAACTCTGCAGTTGAATCCATCTTCTGGTCTGGGATGATCTAATGCCGTATTTGGTGTACTCTTTTTATCTTCAAGAACTCCCTAGTTATTGTTTAAATAAAAGTAATAAAAGGCCCACACAGTGAAACTCCATCAGATAAATTCTCTCAATGATTAAAAAGCCAAATACTTGCCATGTAAAATTACAAAGGTGTTCAGCTTGAAATCTGGCAAACAGTGGCAGCTTGGAATGTGGGGTGCTGGGGCGCTGGCCTCTCTACAAACATTTGAAAAGTTCTACTTCACTTCATTAGGGAATTGCAAAATAATCACAAAATAAATGTTTACTTGCACAATGTGCCCGGTGTCGGCACACGTCATCATCCATTAAAGTGTTTCTGACTTTGTATTTGTTTCTTGTCAGTGTGAATATTTCCTGAGTGAAGGGCGCCGGCCAAATGAGTCTGTGAAGTCCTTCATCTTTGGTCAAGCAGGTGACCTGAGGCTGTCCTTTAGTTGGTTGTTTGCAGGTTTTTCCAACAACGCAGCTCTCTGCACCTCAGACACGTCCACATTTATTGGGAGTGAATTCATGTTGTGTGAAGTGTTTTTTAATTGAATGTGATTGGACAAATTAGTGTTAGGTTTTTTTTATTTATACATACCCTAGGGTATATACAATAGATTTGAGTGCTCATAATGAGCACTGTTTAAAACCAAACGGCTCACACAGTGGAACCGCTGGCAGTGGCACTCTCACTCCTTGCACCAACCATTCTTTCCCAATTAGAATCCATTGTGCAATAAACAAGTATTTTCTTATAAAGTTTTCTTTATTTTTCTCAAACAGGGGTATCGTTCACCGATGAATTTGATCATAAACCCATGTATCATATTCTAAAAGAGTCTCCATTCATCATCAATGTTGCAGCAAAACACTCTTTTGCACTTTTTTCCAATAAAAACCGTGCAAATTATTTGTCAGTAATAAATATAAATATTGCATAAGGAATTTCTTTTCATTCCTTTATCAAAAAGAACGGCGTTTCCCACAAGTTGCATTGCGTGCACCATCAGTGCTTCCTGCACCAAATTATTTCTTTGTTTTTGTTTCCAAAACAAACGTGCAAACCATTCATTGATAGGCAACATAATTTTGCACGAGGAATTTTCCCCATCCCATAGGTCTTTTCTTGAAAGAAACCACTCTTAAATCAAACTATTTCCTGCACCATCCGTGCTTTATACACCGACCAAAAGAATTATTTATAATTCACTTTTTTTCAACAACAGTTTATATCAGTCCATAAATTTAAAAAAAAATATATACATATTACAAAAAGTTCCCAACTGCACCCTTTTCTTAAGCGGTGCCTTTCTCAAGTTCAATTTAGCGCTCCAATTGTGCTCCGTGTATCTTCCCTTGAAAAAAAATTTTATTTTCCGTTTTTTTCTTTCTTTTAATATACCAACTTGTATATAAATACATAAAATATATATTATATACAGGGTTTCATTCAAATTTTTCTCAAAGAAGTAATGCTTACAAACAATTCTATCTTTATAACCAATGTGCTCCGCGTGAGCCACTCGCTCCGTTGCAAATCTGCGAAAAAATTTTTTTCCTTCTTTCTCTCATAAAGGTCGCTAATCGTTTCTTAACTTTAAAATATACATAAAACTTAAAAAATTCTTTTTCAAACATATTTCAACGCGGAGTAACAACTCCAAACAACCAATTCAACAACACGTGGCCGCCGCCATTATCCCATGCTTTTCACAAACAAATCCTTTCCCAAAAGCGTATAGAGGTAGCAATTCCTTTTGATTTTTGTTTTATATCCTTACTGTTTAGGATATGCATATATACTTTTTCAAAAATATAGACATAGCCATATGCCAAGAAAAACTTTATCAATTTTACATTTGTACGAGGCTTAGGCAAGCTTTTTGCATGAACTTGGTCATTACCGTATTTTCTTTTAAAATATAGCATTCCATATATATTCTAACATTCTTAGATTTGAAATGATTTTCCCTATAAAGATAAAAACGCCATCTACCTTTAGAGCTCACCGCTCGATGTGTCTTGCTCTCAGGCCTGTAGTCGTTACTGTTGTTAAATATGTACCGTTTAGGATCTTTTTAAATTTATAGATATCAAGTCCGTTAATACAAATCAATCGTTTTGCTTGATAAGCGTTTGTTTGCCCTCTAGCAGTTTTAGAATTGAGTTCAGCACTTGACCGTTGCCAAAGTGTTGCCCATATGCTCCGCCCCTAAAAAGGAACCTCCCAAATGATTAATTTTCAAAAAACAACATCCATGGTGCACCTGGCTTTAAAAGTGCATGGCCAAAATCATTCCTATATAAGTGTCCATTATGTTAATTTTTCCTTTTCAATACTTTTTCAAGTATCATTCCAGCCTAGAACAGAGCAACAATCCTCCATGGCTGTAAGCAACTATATCAATAAATAATTACCCATTGTTGTATAATACAAATCTATTCCTTTTTAAATATCATTTGATTCTATTTAGGGTTAGTGTCCCTTGTTTTCTAAGCAAGTAGATGGTTGGTCTTATAGGCTCTAGGCCTTGGGTCTGTACAGTGTTAGTGACCCCTCCAGTTTTAAATGCCCTCATTGAAATGTCTGTAAGTTAAGGGTGTGATTTAGGTCAGTTCAGTCTATTTAGGGTTGATGTCCCTTGCTTTTTTAGGTAAATAGATGATTAGTTCCTTTTAAGCTTTTGGGGTGAGTGAGTATCAGTTCACCCTTTGTAATTTTACCATAGAATTTATTAAATCTGGTTGAAACCTTTTGGTTCCAAACATTTAAACTTTTCAGTCCATTTTCTTTCCTGTCTTTTTCTATAGTTCCTGCTCCAATCAATGTTATGTTCCAGTATTGTGATTCTCAACATTCTAAGTCCCACCCTGTGGAAGTGGTTCACTAAAGGTGATGTGATTCTATCTGTTCTCATGTTAGACAAATGTTGCAACAATCTGGTTTTTAAAGTTTTACTTGTCCCCCCCACATAAACTTTTGGACAGTGTAAGCAAATTATTGCATATATGCAATTAGTTGTTTGTAAGAAATTGTGTCCATGTTCTGTTATAGGGAAGCAGTCTGTTCCACTTTTGAGTGTTTTCTGCTTGTTCCAATATAATGTTTGGAATCTATCCTTCTTTACTTTTTTATTCCTTAAGTTACTATGAATTAGGATGTCTTTGAGATTTCTATTTCTCTTAAATGCTCCAATGACTCGATGTCCCTGAAGATGTTTTATTTTTTGTTTCAGATGAGTGAAGTTGTTCTTAAGAATCCTGTTTGTCTTGGTTGATAAGTTGTTGTAAGTATTGCAGGGATCAGTTGATCCCTTTTATCCTGTGTATTTAATTTCTTATAGGCCTCAAAGTTTTGATGTCCACTTATTTTATCTTGTTTCAAGAAATTTCGATAACACTTTCTCAAGAATGTCCTGGTGTAACCTCTGTCCTTCAGAGCTTGGAATAGGGTGTGAGTGGCAAATACAAAATTCTGTTCAAGTGAGCATATTCTTTTAAACCTTAAAAGTTGAGATTTAATTACCCCTTTCTGTGTATGGGGTGGATGGTAACTCAATGCATGTAGTAGAGCATGAGTGTCTGTCTCTTTAAAGAAAACCTTTGTTTGCAGTGTGTTAGATTTATATATTTCTAGATCCAAAAAATTCACTTTGTATTTTGAGGCCTCATATTTTAGAGAAATATTAGGCCAGTGTTGTTTGAGTATTTCTAAATATTCAGAGAAGGCCTCAAAGCCATATTCCCAAATTCCGAAAATGTCATCTAAGAATCTTAAGTAACAGGTAGGTCTAAGAAATAATAATATGTTTTCTAATTCCAGTTCCCATTTAGCTAAGTATAAGTTAGCATAAGCTGGGGCAAACTTTTTGCCCATGGCTGTCCCTTTTAGTTGTAAGAAAAATTTGTCCTCAAAAGTAAAATCATTATTTTTTAATGAGATTTCCAGTAACTTGATAATATATTTGTTTAATATTTCTCCTTCTTTGTATTTTTCCAACCAGAATTGAATGACCTGTAGACCATAGTCAATTTCAATATTGGTATATAATGCTTCTACATCCATTGTAAATAGGATCACTTCACTAGTTACTGTGAAATGTTTGATCTTTTCCAGAAAATGATACGAATCCTTAATATAAGAGGGATGTAATTGTGAGATTGGGTTCAAAGAGTAGTCAATAAAACTAGCAATGTTGTATGATTCACTACCACAATCAGACACAATGGGTCTGCCTTGTGGTATTCTATTAGGGATTGTCCAAGTTATAGGATCCTTATGTATCTTGGGCAAAGTATAAACAATTCTTTTCCTGGGGGTAGAAGGAGATTTCAAGAAATCTTTTTGTTTTGTCCTAATAACTCCTTTCTCGTGCATAGTGTCCAAAATCTTATGCAATTCCTTTTGTGTTTGTTCGTATACTGGTTTTATAAGTGGTAAGTAATACCTCTTGTCCCTTAATTGTCTAAGGGCTTCCTTTTTATAGTCCTTTCTGTCCATAATGACTATTGCATTACCTTTGTCTGCCGGTTTTATTACTATCTTGTTGTTGTTTGCCAATTTCAGTAAGGCTTTCCTTTCCTCCTCTTTGATGTTTTCTGTCTCCCTTGTATCTTTTTCCTTTAGTCCCTGTATTGTGGTATTGCATTTTAAGATTTATTTCTTAGTTTGTTTACTTATTTTGTTAATAGAAGGCTCCCACTTTGATTTATGAGTAAAAGGAATAGCTGTTTTAGGATCTTCAAGATCCTCCTTGAAATAGTCTACTAATTTTATTCTTCTGTAAAATAGTTTTAATTCTTGAGTAAGTTCATTATGCTTTTTCCTCTGGTTTTGTCTATTTTGACGTGGTGTGGGTATAAATTATAATCCTTTATTTACCAAGTCAATTTGGTATTGGTTTAAGGATGTTTTTTCAGTTAAGTATATTTCCTGATAAGTACGGTTTCTTCCTGTTTAGGGTCACCGTATCCGAATCTAGTTTAAAGTACACAGCCACTTTTCTAAGTATTTTTTGGCTGTATTGTGTGTCCAGTGTGTTTTATCAGCTTGTACCTCGAAATCCTTTTTAGGAAGTTTGGTTATGAAATTCATATTGTCTTTGACATATTTATTAAAACATGTCAAGTTTCTTTGTTGATTCTCACTCCATTTGGAGGAAAAATATAATTCCTGTACATAGATGTCTGCTATTGGAAATGTTTCTTTTGCTGTAGTATGCAAAATCTGCAATTGCTTTTCTATTGTTTCGGTCGACTTAAAGTCCCTATTATTAATACCAATCGATATGATCAAATTTTGGACCTCTGGATTCGG
>NC_053156.1:8000000-8015256 GCF_016835505.1 Polypterus senegalus
GGGAAGTTCCATAAATTGAAATGGCTAATGCTCGCTGTCATTTCTTCTGTAGTTGTCCTACCCAGGACTGAGCAATTGCAGGGTAAGGAGCTCATTCGAGGGTCCGACGGAGTGACATCACTTCTGGCAATTGGGGGATTCAAACTGACAACCTTCCAATTGCCAGTACAGATCCCAAGCCTCTGAGCCACCCGCTCTACCTTAACAGTATTTAATAGACGTAGTTCAATTTTAACTTGACACAATTTGTTTGTTCATCAAATGTAAAGAAAAAAAACTCCACTCTAGACATTGACTTCATATACGGTACAAATAACTCGCAATTTTAGGTGATTTTTAAACTACAGAAACTGAATAAAGCAAGAACACATTCAACAGAGCAATCCTGAACAATAACACATTGTATTTAATCCAAGTATACACTTAGTATTTGTTCAGTGGGTCTAGAAAGACAAAAGTGACTGATTTATATATGAGGGGAAAAAAGCCAGAAAAGTTGGAAAGAGTGCCGTTTACTGCCTTTGTTTCTTTTAACTGGTCGTCTTGTGTCTGATTTGTCAATTCAAACAAGATACACCTGGCAAACTGTGCTTACAGTAAAATACATTATATATCTGTATAGACAGAGAGGGCTGGACGCATAAGGGAGAGATTTTTTGTTTTTGTTTTCACTTCTGTTTACAGCGATCGGTTCGTAGCGTGCATTATTGCAATGTTACATTTCTTGGTGGTTTATTAATTACGGGTTTTACAAATGTTCATTTCTTTCCCTGTGCTTAAAACTCATTTAAAACAGTTATTTTAGTGAGCGGTGTGTACTGCTATAGCACGAACATTTGCAGTGTTAGTCTTCTCTGTTGTTCAAGGTTTTCTCAGTGTTATTCAATGTTTTTACATTTAGTTTACTATTACGCTGTGCATTCTATGGTATACTTAACTATATTTGTGCTTAAAAATCTTTATAAAAATATATTTACATACAGTTTGTACGGTCTGGAATGGATTAAATGTATTCACATACTGTACAATCTTATGGGGGAAATTGGTTGACGACCAAAATGGTTTACGGGCAGAGGTTTAGAATGAATTATAGTCATGACCTGAGGTTTCACTGTACAGGGGACTGGTGGATGCTGTCGCTGCAAAAGCACAACACTTATAACCTCCGCCCTGGACAATTGATCATTCTTCCCTCTACCTTTCAAGGCAGTCCAAGGTACATGCAACAGAAATACCAAGACACGATGGCAATTGTTCGCAAATGTGGACAGCCTGACTTATTCCTAACCTTCTCCTACAATCCTGCTTGGCCGGAAATCTCTAACGCCATTTCCCATCATCAGCAACCAGAACATAGACCTGACATCGTTGCACTGACAGTCGTATCCTCAAACCCACCCCATTTGGACAACTGTGTCTTTCAGGAAGTGTTCACACATCAACAAATAATTATGCGGCATATGCTACGCCACGGGTTGGCTAGTATTATAAATTACAAAACCTAAACTACAGTCGGTGCTGTGAAAATGCAGTACTTCACTGTCAGTTTACACTGTTCTGTAATAATTGTCAGTTTACCACATTGTATTATAAAAATCAACAATAGGACGAGGAGGTTAGGAGCCCGCGCTGATCCTGTGTGTTGCTGCACCCACCACATGACAAACCACCTCAAGGTCCCACATTAGAACCCGAGTGCGCCCTTCAGCAGGGCCCTTAACCTGCAATTGCTCCGTCCAGGGCATGACGTTAATCTGCGTGTAGGCCCTCCAACCTGCAGGGATAACCCGGGTGTTAGTGGCAGGATTGGCACTCCAGATGAAGTGGAACTGTGGGAGGTTTATTATGGTGGCTGAACTAATAGCTTGTACATGGTCTCATTTTACAGAAACTTACTGGCAACTCGAGTATTTCTCTCAACATTTCAACCCCAAACCTGCAGTGTTCATCTTACTGCAAGAAGTGGAAAAAAATATTAAAAATATATATCAACAAATATTCCAAAAGCAGTTCACGTGTTCATTCTAAAGCACATCTCTAGAAGACAATATACATACAGAGAATAATAACGTTTCACTTGTAAAGGTGCACTGAATATCTTCAACATGAGGGTCTCACACTCGACTCTGCCAGCCACTCAATCCATTCATCTTCTCAGGAGTGGGCACACAGGCTGACTGACAGGTCCTGTTTTTGCTCTGCGCCTTTCTTGGTGCCATCTTTCAGCTGCTGTCTAGATTGACTCCAATGAAACGCCTGAAAAATCAAGCAGCTCAAAGTTAAATGGATGGAGTGACACTTTGTAGTTTTTGAATTTGGCACATTGAATAACTTGGTATACAAACTGTCACTGCAGTCACTTGTCTGAGAGCGGGCAGCAGCTGTGTGGATGGCAGAATTTGGGCAGGTGCCAGGAGTCCCAACAGCAAGTGTTTGTTTAAACCCCTGTCTTATACAATGCACGTGTTTTAAATCATTCTTAGCATAAAAATGTTCACTGCATAGACTATCTGGGCTAATATGTCGGAAATGTGGAGGATAAATTAGATTTCAAAACAGTATTGCTTTACAATAAGGGTGAGTGAGGGGAGAGAGAGAGAAGGCCCCATAATTTATCGTTGAGGAAATGCCATGCTGGCCTGATGCACTTGGTTCCAATCTGCCTGAGAGGTAAGACCTAAGCCATCTGAGATCAGTTCCAGTGGTGCAAAGGTCAGCGGACAGGAGGGAAGATCTGTCAATGGCAAGTTGGACTTTAGTTTCTTCAGATTGGAATAATTTGTTAAATTTGATAGGCACCACTTTTAAAGGAACAATAAGATTAAGTGTCCCACGAAACACACTGGAATCAGCTGCAGAAAACAAAAAGCTTACAATGGTTACCTTTGGAAGTTCCACAGCCATGGCACATGTCAACTGAATAGTTTTTTTTGTTGTATAGAGGAGAGAAAGTGTAATTAGTGAGGTACATTAGACACACAGTTAGAAGTGTTTGAGCAAACATTAGCCCAACAGCATACGTTTGTAAACCCCCCAATTCATGCTGAAAACATCTCCGTAAATGCATTTCACAGCTTGTAACAGGGTGTGCTTGCATGAACAATTGTTTGTGAATGCCGCAATCCTTTTTCTTCTGCACATATAGGAGGGAAGCACATCACTCGCTGTAAATTTACAATTAAGATGGCCCATATATTTGACTGCATTTGACCCATTTACAAATAACCAAACGTTTGTTTGTATCTGAACTATATAAAGCAACATTGAGCCATCTGTCATGAGGTTCTATTGAAGTTCAGTAAAGAAGATGAAAATTCTTATTGCATCTAATCTGACATTGTTTAATTATTAATCCAACTAAACAATATATATATATATTTATACAATGAACCGAATGGTTCCCACTCTGTTTTGCTTTTGTCCGCAGTATCTACATAACCTACAGATGAGGGGTGTGCCACCCAAGTTTATTCTTAATGTCAAGACACAATATGCATAATAAAACAGATTGTGCAATTGAAGTATGGCATCGTGACCTTTAACGGAAATGAAATCCATCTTCAATATTCTTACCAGCCTGCTGCAAATGGGGCATTGCCAACGTGGCCAGCAAACAGATGGCCAAAGGTAGTCTGAGTACTTAAGAATATTCCAACACTTTGCAATGTGGCAGGCCATGAACAAGACATTAAAGACCAGTCCTTTACCCCAAAGTCTCCATTCCAATTGAGTGTGTCAGGAAGCTACTCTGCCTTATCAGGGAAGCAAACGGGACCTGGCAAGAGCCCATCTAAAGCCTAAATCAGCAAACCAAAGGCTTACCTGCACACAAACCACTAGCTGGGAGAACTTCAGCTCTGTCGATGGGCAGTGGGATAGCAGGCTGCTTTTGCTGATCAACACATTTGTAAAGCAAAGACACTGATGGAAAGGCAGGAGAAACTTCATTTTCTCTAAAAGAAAATTATAACTGGGTGTCATCTGCATATGAGTGAAAATTAGCATGATGTTTCCTAATGATAGATCCTAGTGGAATCATGTAAAGTGAAAACAGTAAAGGTCTGAGTATTGAGCCCTGCAGGACACCATATCTCACTTATATATATAATGTATTGTATAATGATGGAGTCCTGTCAGCACTTTTCTGTACATACTGGAATCAATTTGATAAATAAGAACTAAACCAAGCGAGCACAGTGCCTGTAAGACCATCGTCATTTTCTAGCCTGTGCAGTAATAGAATGGTCAATGGTGTCAAACACTGTGCATAAGTCTAACCACATAATTACAGTGGAATTTCCTTCTTTAGAGGATATCTGAATGTTGGTTACCACACACATTAGTGTCGTTTCTGTACTATGACCAGTACGGAAACCAGACTGGAATTTCTCAAATAAATAGTGTTGTATAAGGTGTGACTAAGGGTGATTGGCGACTATTTTAGACAGTAAATTTGAAATGGGTCTATAAATATTATGGATATGAGGATCTAAGTCTGACTTTTTAAGTAATGGTTTAATGACTGACACTTTTAGTGCATCAGATACTGTGTCATACAATAATGAACTATTAATAAGGTTAAGAATAGGCGCTGCAAGAACATCCATTGCACTTTATACTAGTTTTGTTGGTACGGATCTACGGAACAAGAAATTAAAGTTAAGACTTCCTATTCTGCTACAGGATTAGTGTTGAATGCAATGTGAGACAGGATCTGCCAAGCACTGTGATACTGAGATCTGGGATCTTATATTTTAAATTTTCTCATGAATTTAGTTCATAAAGTCTCTTGGTATTTTGCACTGTAGATTTCAATCCCCATTTGTTAGATTAGCCACTGTTCTAAACACCACATGAGGATTTTTACTATTGCTATCTATTATTTTAGAATAGTAGTCTGAGCAAGCTTTAAAGAGAGCTTTTTTTATCATTTTTAACACTCTGTCTGTGCAAGTTGAAATTCCTGCAGCTTTGTTGTTCTCTATCTGTGCTCCAGTTTATGACACTCTAATTTTAGACCTTGAGTGTTCTCATTAAACCAGGGAGAGTTTCTATGTGCTTTGATCACTTTTGTTTTATAGGGAGCTCTGTGTCCAGAGCATCTCTCAAGGTCATATTACAATGTGATGTTAGCTGATCTAAATTATTTTACACGTTTACATTTGATGTTAACTGATCTAAATGGTTTTCCATAATTACACTCAACTTACTCAAAGTATCTATAAGTGTTTAAGCAGAATTACAATCTAGATGCCGCACTGTCTTTCTTTCAGTCTGTGAGTGTATTGAAGGGCAGAACCAAATCAAATGTAATTACGTAGTGATTGGAAATAACTTCATTTAATGGAGTAATATTTAAAGTTTGTATATTGTAATCAAGTCTAATGTGAGGTTAGGATTACTAGTTGGACCTCCCCCTCGACCTCTCAATCTCTAGATTTATGAAGGAATGAGTATCCATCTGGTGACGCCTCAGCTAGTGGAACAGTGTCAGATTTACTAAGCCATGTTTCAGTGAGAAGACACAAATCTGATTTTTTAACTTGATATCATATCATTTACCAAAACAGCTTTACTTCTAAGAGAGCAAGTTTTCAATAAGAAGAGTTAAAACAGCATACTTCTAAATGAACTGGTGATATATTTTTTGTTTTAATTTGAACTAAGTTTCTATTACAGGTGTCCCTGGTGGAGGGTCTGGTTTTATCTCTTAGTCTAATTATACACCTTATTTTTGGTTATCAAGTAATATAAGGCTGCGGTGGGTTGGCACCCTGCCCAGGATTGGTTCCTGCCTTGTGCCCTGTGTTGGCTGGGATTGGCTCCAGCAGACCCCCGTGACCCTGTATTCGGATTCAGCGGGTTGGCAAATGGATGGATGGAAGTAATATAAGGTCTGCATCATGACTAAATTAATGAGATGACCCACAGCAGGAATTATGGGTAAAAGCTTCAGGAAAGTCACAGGTGGGGAAAAACAGCCTGATCACATGACTGCGGCCTGGATGGTGCTGTAATCAGTCAGACAGGCAATTTTGATGCCATGTTTTGGGATAATATGAAAGATCCCCTCCAATTAGCATGAAGACCACCTCTCTTGAAATATCCAGACCTTTCCCAAAAATCATCCCAATTGTTCACAATGGTTCTGCTTTTATTTGTACACCAGGTGCCTTATTTATAAACGGTGTGTATGAATAAAAATGTTGCATAGGCCTGCTACCACGCTCACATCATAATGTATAAAAACTAAAGTTGGCGTAAAGCTACATACATTTTCATTTCAGCTCAAACCACAGCATACACAAGTTTTCGGCTCAGTTTTGCAAACTGGCGGTCAAAGCAGTGCTACTGTTCATGTGCAGTTTCCCTTTATTTTTTAGATTCACATCTCTGACATGGCTTTATCAAATACACTGAAATTAACCGCATATCATTTTTTAATTTAAGGCATCTGATTGTAATCAATCTGTAAACATGTAATGGTGCACGGAATGGCCAAACTATTCTAAATACCATAGCTACTTTAGCGTTGTTACTCTCAGTGCACCACTCAGAGTATTTTAACCCACTGTTTCTGAGTGTGGAAACACAGCTCTACAGCAGCTGATCAGGAAGGTCTACAGCAGATTGTGGCAAGAGCAGAGAGCATTATCAGGATACAGCTTCTAGCACACGCCGCCTCAGCCATGTGCACAGTCAATGTGAACTTCTCCCATTTGGCAAACACTTCAGAGCCTTTCCTGCACAGAGTTTGAGGGTCAGAAACAGTTTCATCCTAAGAGCTCTAAATGCACTCAATCGGTCCATCAAGTGCTCCTAGTAGAACTGTTTGTACTTATAAGTACAATGACCTCACTGTAAACTTGCACAACCTGAGCCACTTATGTTTCATATTGTATATTTTTCATTGTTTTTATTGTATTATTATCCAACCCGCTATATCCTAACTACGGGGTCATGGGGTCTGCTGGAGCCAATCCCAGCCAACACAGGGTGCAAGGCAGGAAACAAACCCTGGGTAGGGTGCCAGCCCACCACAGGGCGGGCACACACCCCCACACACAAAATACACACCAGGGACAATTTAGGATCGCCAGTGCACCTAACCTGCATTTCTGGACTGTGGGAGGAAACTGGAGCACCCGGAGAAACCCACACAGACATGGGGAGAACATGCAAACTCCACGCAGGGAGGACCCGGTAAGCGAACCTGCCACTGCGCTACCGTGCCGCCCACCATATTATTAATATTATTATTATATAAGAAAATGTTTATGGAGGATTTGCATATTGAATCTCATTGTACCATACAATAACAATAAACGAATTCAATTCGATAGAAGACAGTGCATATTTACAGAAAATGACAACGGGCTTCTAAGTCGACTTAGATTTCCAAGCGCTCTCTTCTTGGAGCTCCTTGATATCATTTTAAAGATGAATTGTAGCAACCGCAAGATAAACGCACGTGATTACTACACTTCACAACCCAAAGGGAAGTGGACGAATTCCCCCTCGGCTAAAGCGGTATCTTTCGAAAAGAATTTTCTCCAGGAGCAATAAAGGATCTTGCCGATCACGCAAAACCCTCTCTATATGAAATTCTCTTCTTATAATTTGCATACCGATATCAATTGGTCGCTCATTCATGTACGGTGAAGTCATGACTGAATGAATTCCATGCACGGACACTGATTAAGTGTGTGAGCTAATCCTTGTTTACATAGAACAAACCTACTCTGAGCAGGTTTGAGGATTTGGATGTGTTGCTACGACAACACATCCAGCAAGAGTTTTGAAAAACCGACAGATCCAGGATCATGCCAAATCGTCAACAATTACATCCGGCTAAATGAGTAATCCATGTACGAAAAATACCCCCCTGGCATTTCTTCTGTTGCCTTTCGTGTGCCATCCATTAACCTGTGAACAGTGTTATTTCCAGATGCATTAGATTTTTCCATCAGACAGAATTATAAAACAACAGGATTAATTGGAAAGGAACTACGACATATCAGATTCAGGATTACTGGTGGGAGCAGTTAAACTGTTCGACGGGCCAAACAGGACTTGCCTGGCCCAGGAAATAAATATACATAATTTATTGAATGTTTTCAAATTATTGGAGGTGGAGGTTTCCTTATTGCAGAGGGGTCTAACTTTCATCACGACTCCAACGGAAGTGGACATGGAGGAATTGAGAAGGGATGTTTATAAATATGGAAATTACAAATCTTAGATTATTTTAACTACTCATCCGGTATAGAACAATCAGTTCAATGTAGGGAACCATCTCGATGGTGTCCCTCAAGTACAGATGTCAGAAAACCAATCCTTAATTTAATTAAAATGGATGGACAAACATTAAATCATATACATAGAGTAGATAATCGACAGGATAATTTAACAGAAAAATAAAGGGAAGCCTTAACGCAGCTAAGAACAAATAAACATATAATCATTAAACTAGGAGACAAAGGATCAGTGTTAGTTATTATGGACACAAATCAGTATATTGCAGAAGCTGAACGTCAACTCTCAAATATGCAACATTATTTACCATTAAAAAATGAATTACGAGAATACAAATTAAAACTATCATAACAGACATTTTTCGATTAGGCTATATTGATTACAAATAAAAACAATATCTATTTTGGGCCATCTACACCAAGTGTACGTAAATTGTATCTTCTACCAAAAACACTCAAGCCCCTTGAAAGTTGGCCGATTCCATTTCAGGCTCCAGCAGGCAGGCTGATTATTTCAGATAGTGATTCAGAATCCTATTGAATAGCAGAATATATAGATCATTTTCTAAACCCATTGTCAAAATTGCATTAAAGTTATATTAAAGATACTTACCATTTCCTACAGGTGATTAGAACACTGAAAGTCCTTTCTCTTTCATTCAAGTTCACGATGGACGTGGAGTCTTTGTATACCAATATCGATACAACTTTAGGATTGAGGGCGGTGGCTGCTTTGTTTCCGGAAAACCCATCTCCAGATAGACGGGATTGGGCTGTCCTAGACCTCCTTAACATCAGTGTAACTAATAATGATTTTACGATTCATTTTATTAATACAGATTTAATTGTTATTAATATTTTTTAATTTTATTAAACAAGATTATAAACTTCTTTTAAAAAAGGAATTTTATTCACTATTTAAGAATTAATTTACATTTTAGTGGGTGGTGGAATAGAGCTAAAAAATAATGATAGTTTGATTAGGGAACCGAGTGTGCCAGTGCGTGCCTTTATGGCTTTATCACCTACCCTAAGCCTAACCGTAAGCCTAACCCTCCCCGTTGTCTGGTTCCCGAATTGCATAAAACTTGCTTAAAAACAAAGGAATCTAATTGATGGAAAAATTAAGATTTTAAACAGTAGAATGAAATCAAACAGGGGAGAAAGTATAAATACATTATGAAGATAATTCATCATTAGATAGAATAGGTTTTTTAAAGAAATTTTCTTTCTCCCTTCAGTAGAATTAATCCCCACAAAAAAAATTTTTTAAATTGTTTTTTCTGTTTGGTAATTATTTTTAATAATAAAGGATTGTTATTTTAAAGATGAAAATTCAATATTTTTAACAGAAACTTTTTGGGAAGAAAGTATTTCAAGAATGGGGATCAGAATAAAGTTTCTTTTAAATGTTTGTTGAACGTTTTTTGACCTCTGACCTTTTGACCTAGTTAGACCACCTGCGACCTAATTACCTGGAGGCAGATATAAAAATGGCTTCTAGAGCGAGGTTAGACATTCTGTTCCTCTGATGAAGATTTGATAAAATTGAAATGTTAGGAACAGAATTCTTTTTTGACTTGGTTCTGCTTGGTTTTATTTATTTTTTTCTTTTCTTCCTCCTTTTCTTTCTTTCTTCTACCCCCAGTTTGAATATTTGTTCTTCTTTGCTTCTCCATTTTTTTCCCCACCTTTTTAAAGACTTTCAAGTTTTTAAGAGTAGGACTTTTTTTAGTCCCAACAGCTCTTGGTACCTTTTATCTTTATTCAGGCCTAAGTTTTTTTATAGATAATATTTAATATATACACAATATATTTATGTCTTTTTTATTTTTGATGTTTTCTGTTTGTGAGTTTGTTTGTTAGTTCATTTATGTATAAGAAATCGGGATTTTCTGCAGGAAAGTAACTTAGCACTTAAGATACTTTTTATAACAAAGCACTTTTTGTGTACCAGAACAATTCAGGCTGGACAGAATGAGGTCAAAAACCTGCTTGATCCAGGGGTAGATAAGGGAGTGATGTTCCTAAGCCTTAAAATTTTGAACAATGGTGACTAGGGTGATCATGCAGATTTCTAATTCATATTGGGATTTGGAAAAGGAACTGGTTAGATTTACGTATTTAATCCCAAAACATTTGGTTTTGGACTCTGCTAGACAAACATAACATTGGTGGTTTTCTAAATTTTAATAACCTTTTACTATTTCCTACCCTTTAACCTTAATTTTTAGAATGTCTCTTTCATCTCCTCAAACCCTAAACTTAACCCCTTCAACCTTCTGGCCAGTTAAAGTGGAGAAAGTCTGTCTTTAACTATTAGCCATTCATCTGGAAGTTGGAGACAAAACGGATTCACCAAAACATATGCTGAATAAATCGCCTTTATTTCTTAAACCCTATTCACTTAACTCTCAAACCTTAGAAAAAAATTTCAATAATACATTTGGATAATGTTATGGTGATATGGAAGATGCAGTATTTTATAAAGGTGTGATTGACAACTTATGTAAGCATTGCATAAATCCATCTGTTCTGCTTGATCAAAATGTCAAAATAAATTAAATTAGCTTCTTTGACTTTATTTAGGGGACTAATTTACTCCCATTCTGGGATAGAAGTGAATTTCTTCTTTTCAGGTTTGGGAGTTATGCAGGCTGTTATTACATCAGTACATCAAACCGTGATATCGTTTACAGCTATACAATCTCTGTCTCCCACTCCCAAACGGGTATCTTTTAATGCCCTTTTTCATTACCCCCTTGTCCGTTAGCAGATGGGCCACTCTCTCAGAACAATGCTGGTGAGAATAACAGATTTTCTTCTGTCTCTACAGATTCAGATGTTTTGGCTTCATCTCCAATACAAAAAAACACAAAAAACGTCTACATTTAGAAAGGTGAACACACCTAAGAAGGTGAATAAACCTAAACAAGGGGTTTAACTGATGAACGCCATACCATCTAACTAACACGAATATTGTATGAGCCAAGTTCTGTATTAATGTTTTTATGTTCAGTAAATTTGAAAATATGTTAAATATATTTGTAGTTCAAGATTAGTTTATATATTAAGAATAGAGCTAGATAATTGGTTCTAATTGGATATTGTTACTTTAAGAAGGGGTGCTGGGTAGCAGGAGTTATGAGAACTAGGAAGTTATTGTAAGTTTGTGTGTGGATTAATAGGGCTTAGGAAACGCATGGGTTTCTTACCGTGTTTTTCTTGAGTTTCATTTTGACCGTGGAAAATAAACATTTATTATTAAATATGAAATGTCAAGGACTGGACATGTGCAAGTTCCTGCGGTAGCCACACGTTTTGTTTCACACCTTCAAATATTGTAGGCGATGAATTCTGATTTTAAATTAAAGAGTTTTAATGAGTTTTAATTAAACAATGTTAATTTTTCTCCAGATATTGTGGATTGCCAGCCGAGATTCTCAGAATCAAGTTGTCCTGGCAGATGTAAACTTTATGCAGTTATGACATTTTAATTATGTGGGCGTACAAATAGAAGTAGTGCAAAATTTGGGATTTGGAAATCCTACCTCTTGGCTGGAAAATCGCATCCTTTTTCTCAATCTACGAAGATAATTCTGATGGCAGGATACAAGGATATGACTGAGGACCGTTTCCCCAAATGCTACTTTATATATTTATCACATGCCCCTCGAACAAACAATCTTGAATAGAATGAGTCTTTAGAAGAATTGAATCAACACCTTTGCAAATATCCTTTAACACTCCAAATGTTTTAGTTAATACTTCTACGGAGAGAGAATGAAGGATAATCTGCTTGGTCTGACTGCGGAGGAGGCTTCAGCCTTTTGACGTTCTTGGCTGGTCAAGATTGGGTGGATTGCTTAGTTTTGTTTCTTCTCATGCAATAATCCTTAATTTAACCTTCCTGTGCCCTTGTCCTTCCGCTAACCCTAAAACTTTATCTTAACCCACCCCATTATTTATGGTCTGACCCCCCACTACAATCCTAATCTTAGTCTCTAACCCTAAAGCCTGAATTTAAACCCTTATCTTTTTTACTCCTCTGAAAAGATAAGTATATCTTAAATTTGTTTTATACCTTTTTAATTTTAGATTCATAACTTTTTAGGTCTTTTATATAGTTTTTTTTTTAAATGTAAGATAGTGTTTCATTGCCATTTTTATGTTGGACAGCAGGGGCATTTTATTTGAACCCCTTGCCATATACCTGATTTTTAATTTTTTTTTTAAATGCAGAATGAACACATTTTTAGATATATTTTGAACACTATTGTGAGACTATTTTAGTGAATAACGGAAGAGTTCCTTTGAGTATTTTTTGGCTGATAATTGGTCTTGGGTGCTTACTATTTTAAATATTTTTATTTTTTTTATTTTTGGAATCGGTGTGCGAGAGCCTGCCACCGGGCTTTTCATCCCTTAAATCTAAATTTAAGATGAAATTAGAGACCTGATCTTAAGAATTTTGAATGGAGCCCTGAGGTTAAGAAATATTTCTAGAGGTCCCACTAGTTGATCTTCATGTCTAAAGTCTTTAAGAAGTTCCTTATTTAAATAGTTTACAAGATATGAAAACTTCATTTTAACCCCTTTTTATAGGAACCTGGATGTTATTTTCTTACTGTATTTTTTTAATCTAATTTTTCACATTTGCAAATTTTATTTTTTTTGCAAATTTTAGATACAGACTTTAAATGCAGCACTTTTAAAAAATCTGGTAAAAGATAACTGAGATTTCCTCTTTCTTTTCAAGGGTTTAAGGAAGGTTTTATAAATATTGAAATTGTAGTGGAAAAAACATACATGGATAATATGACTAAAAATATTTCATGTAGAAACTAGTGTACTAGTGCCCGGGTAATGCCAAATCTCTTCTAACCCTAATAAGGTCAGTGGGCTCTTATATGAGAACCTCTACTTAGGCTCTAATCTTAAATATTCTTCTGGGGAGATGCAGTTTTAAAGTCCCAGGCCTAAACTTAATCATTGGGTGGGAAGATTTTCAGGTTTTGAAAGGTTTGTTTCTTTAAGTGTTCTTGTTCTGCAGTCTACACATCCCACAGTTCCTTCAATGTTCACAAAGATTCTCATGGTGTTTACATGTAAAACCTTAATGTTAGTCAAACCAACGTAACAGTAACCAAACCCTTATGCTAAAAACAATGAAACCCTGATGTTAAAAATTAAAACCAAAAGCTAATAAAATTATATAAAACCACATGAATAAAACTCCACTTAAACCAAATGTAGTAACCCTAATATTAAAAAAAAAAAAAAATTGGGGAAAAAATGTAACTCTAAATAGTTAAAAAATATATATTTTTTGGTTTGAAATAATACAATTCTAAATTTTAACACATACTAAGTCAAAGAGTAACAGAATCCTAAATATAATACAGAGAAGTACATATGAGATACGAGCCTGTATCAGAAAAACATACAGGCCTACTGAGAGGAGAGATGAGCCAGACCTCAGTCTGCATTAGGACAGCAAACTGAGCTCTTTGAGACTACAATATTGAAAGAAATAGACTCTCCTCTGACGAGTGACAGACAGCATGGGATCCTCAAAGCAACTCTCAAAAGATCTGAAAACAAAGATTGTTCAGTCTCATGGTTTATGGGAAGGCCACAAAAAGCCATCTCAGAGGTTTAAACTGTCAGTTTCATCTGTAATGAATGTTTTCAGGAAATGGAAGGCCACAGGCACAGTTGCTGTTAAACCAACCCAGATCTGGCAGACCAAGAAAAATACAGGAGCGGCATATGAGCAGGATTGTGAGAATGGTTACAGACGACCCAAATGTCATCTCCAAAGACCTCTAAGAACATCTTGCTGCAGATGGTGTATCTGTGCATCGTTTTACAATTCAGCACAATTTGCACAAAGAACCTCTGTATGGCAGGGTGATGAGAAAGAAGCCCTTTCTGCACTCACGCCAGAAACAGAGTTGCTTGTACAATACAACACATTTATTTATATATTACATTTTCATAAAAATGTAGCTCGAAGTGCTTTACATAATGAAGAATAGAAAAATAAGACATAGTAAGAAATTAAAATAAGTCAACATTAAATAACACAGAACTATGCCAATGCTCATTTAGACAAGCCAGATTAATTTTGGAACAAAGTGCTTTAGACTGATGAGCCAAAAATGGAGTTATTGGTCATAACAAAAAGCGCATTGCAATGCGGAAGAACACCGCATTCCAAGAAAAACACCTGCTACCTCCTGTCAAATTTGGTGGAGGTTCCATCATGTGCTGTGACTTGAATATCACCGAAAATCTATGGGATGATTAGAAGTAGGCTGTCCATGCTCGGCAGCCATCAAATTGAACTGAACTGGAGAGATTTTGTATGGAAGAATGGTCAGAAATACCTCCATCCAGAATCCAGACACATCACAGGCTATAGGAGGACCGCGTCTAGAAGCTCAAAGGAGCAAAAGGAGGCTCAACTAAGTATTGATGTCTCTGTTGTGCACCTGTCTAATTTTCTTATGATGCATATTGCATTTTTTTCTCTTACTCCAATAAATTTAATGTCACTGCAGAAATCCTACTGTTTCCATAAGGCATGTCGTATATTAAAAGGAAGTTGCTACTTTGAAAGCTCAGCCAATGATAAACAAAACTCCAAAGAATTAAGAGGGGTTCCCAAATTTTTTCATATGACTGTATACTCCCTAAGATTAAAAACATTTAAGATTACTAATAACACTATAAAGACACTTTTAAAATTTGAAATGAAGGATATTTTTCTTTCTTTTCTAATTTCTAAAAGACCACTGATGAACTGCAATGAATCGAGATGTCTGGCAAACACTATTCTATCCTGTTTCTAACTTTTCTACACCCTCATCTTTAAAATACCCTAACTAAATAAATACAATAAATTCAAAAATTAAAGAATTGGAAAGAACAACTATTGCATAAAATAAAATGGGCAGATTACAGCAAAATGTACTAAAGGAACAATAATTTTAAAT